>NC_090363.1:10015889-10128389 GCF_035084215.1 Heptranchias perlo
TCTCCCTCTCGCTCTCTCCCTCTCGCTCTCTCCCTCTCGCTCTCTCCCTCTCGCTCTCTCCCTCTCGCTCTCTCCCTCTCGCTCTCTCCCTCTCGCTCTCTCCCTCTCGCTCTCTCCCTCTCGCTCTCTCCTCTCGCTCTCTCCCTCTCGCTCTCTCCCTCTCCCTCTCGCTCTCTCCCTCTCCCTCTCGCTCTCTCCCTCTCGCTCTCTCTCCCTCTCGCTCTCTCCCTCTCGCTCTCTCCCTCTCCCTCTCTCCCTCTCCCTCTCGCTCTCTCTCCCTCTCCCTCTCGCTCTCTCTCTCTCCCTCTCGCTCTCTCCCTCTCGCTCTCTCCCTCTCGCTCTCTCTCCCTCTCGCTCTCTCTCTCTCGCTCTCTCTCTCTCCCTCTCGCTCTCTCCCTCTCGCTCTCTCCCTCTCGCTCTCTCCCTCTCGCTCTCTCCCTCTCCTCTCTCCCTCTCCCTCTCCCCTCTCTCTCTCTCCCTCTCTCTCTCTCCCTCTCGCTCTCTCCCTCTCGCTCTCTCCCTCTCGCTCTCTCCCTCTCGCTCTCTCCCTCTCGCTCTCTCCCTCTCGCTCTCTCCCTCTCGCTCTCTCCTCTCCCTCTCGCTCTCTCCCTCTCGCTCTCTCCCTCTCCCTCTCTCTCTCTCTCGCTCTCCCTCCTCGCTCTCTCTCGCCTCTCTCCCTCTCGCTCTCTCCTCTCGCTCTCTCCCTCTCGCTCTCTCCCTCTCGCTCTCTCCCTCTCGCTCTCTCCCTCTCGCTCTCTCCCTCTCGCTCTCCTCCCTCTCGCTCTCTCCCTCTCCTCTCTCCCTCTCCTCTCCCTCTCGCTCTCGCTCTCTCGCTCTCGCTCTCGCTCTCTCCCCTCTCCCTCTCCCTCTCTCCCTCTCTCTCTCCTCTCGCTCTCTCCCTCTCGCTCTCTCCCTCTCGCTCTCTCTCCCTCTCGCTCTCTCTCCTCTCGCTCTCTCTCCTCTCGCTCTCTCTCCCTCTCGCTCTCTCTCCTCTCGCTCTCTCTCTCTCATCCTCTCGCTCTCTCCCTCTCGCTCTCTCCCTCTCGCTCTCTCTCTCTCCTCTCGCTCTCTCCCTCTCGCTCTCTCCCTCTCGCCTCTCTCCCTCTCGCTCTCTCTCTCTCCCTCTCGCTCTCTCTCCCTCTCCCTCTCGCTCTCTCCCTCTCGCTCTCTCCCTCTCGCTCTCTCCCTCTCCCTCTCTTCCCTCTCGCTCTCTCCCTCTCGCTCTCTCCTCTCTCTCCCTCTCTCCCTCTCCTCTCTCCCTCTCGCTCTCCCTCTCTCCCTCTCCCTCTCTCCCTCTCCACTCTCTCCCTCTCCCTCTCTCCCTCTCGCTCTCTCCTCTCGCTCTCTCCCTCTCGCTCTCTCCCTCTCGCTCTCTCCCTCTCGCTCTCTCCCTCTCGCTCTCTCCTCTCGCTCTCTCCCTCTCGCTCTCTCCCTCTCGCTCTCTCCCTCTCGCTCTCTCCCTCTCGCTCTCCTCTCGCTCTCTCCCTCTCGCTCTCTCCTCTCGCTCTCTCCCTCTCGCTCTCTCCCTCTCGCTCTCTCTCTCTCGCTCTCTCCTCTCCCTCTCGCTCTCTCCCTCTCGCTCTCTCCTCTCGCTCTCCTCTCGCTCTCTCCCTCTCGCTCTCTCCCTCTCGCTCTCTCCCTCTCGCTCTCTCCCTCTCCCTCTCGCTCTCTCCCTCTCGCTCTCTCTCTCTCTCCCTCTCCCTCTCGCTCTCTCCCTCTCGCTCTCTCCCTCTCTCCCTCTCCTCTCTCCCTCTCGCTCTCTCCCTCTCTCCTCTCTCCCTTTCGCTCTCTCCCTCTCGCTCTCTCCCTCTCGCTCTCTCCCTCTCGCTCTCTCCCTCTCGCTCTCTTCCCTCTCGCTCTCTCCCTCTCGCTCTCTTCCTCTCGCTCTCTCCCTCTCGCTCTCTCCCTCTCGCTCTCTCCCTCTCGCTCTCTCCCTCTCGCTCTCCCTCTCGCTCTCTCCCTCTCGCTCTCTCCCTCTCGCTCTCTCCCTCTCGCTCTCTCCCTCTCGCTCTCTTCCTCTCGCTCTCTTCCTCTCGCTCTCTCCTCTCCCTCCCTCGCTCTCTCCCTCTCGCTCTCTCTCCTCTCCCTCTCCTCTCGCTCTCTCCCTCTCGCTCTCTCCCTCTCGCTCTCTCCCTCTCGCTCTCTTCCTCTCGCTCTCTTCCTCTCGCTCTCTCCTCTCGCTCTCTTCCCCTCTCTCCCTCTCCTCTCGCTCTCTCGCTCTCTCCCTCTCCCTCTCGCTCTCTCCCTCTCGCTCTCTCCCTCTCGCTCTCTTCCTCTCGCTCTCTCCTCTCGCTCTCTTCCTCTCGCTCTGCTCGCTCTCTCCTCGCTCTCTCCTCTCGCTCTCTCCTCTCCTCTCGCTCTCTCCCTCTCGCTCTCTCCTCTCGCTCTCTCCCTCTCTCTCTCCCTCTCGCTCTCTCCCTCTCGCTCTCTCCCTCTCGCTCTCTCCCTCTCGCTCTCTCCCTCTCGCTCTCTCCCTCTCGCTCTCTCCTCTCGCTCTCTCCTCTCGCTCTCTCCCTCTCGCTCTCTTCCTCTCGCTCTCTCCCTCTCGCTCTCGCTCTCGCTCTCTCCCTCTCGCTCTCTCCCTCTCGCTCTCTCCCTCTCGCTCTCGCTCTCCCTTCCTCTCGCTCTCTCCTCTCGCTCTCTCCCTCTCGCTCTCTCCTCTCGCTCTCTCGCTCTCTCCCTCTCTCCTCTCGCCCTCTCGCTCTCTCCTCTCGCTCTCTCCCTCTCGCTCTCTTCCTCTCGCTCTCTCCCTCTCGCTCTCTCCCTCTCCCTCTCTCCTCTCGCTCTCTCCCTCTCGCTCTCTCCCTCTCGCTCTCTCCCTCTCGCTCTCTCCCTCTCGCTCTCGCTCTCTCCCTCTCGCTCTCGCTCTCTCCCTCTCGCTCTCGCTCTCTCCCTCTCGCTCTCTCCCTCTCGCTCTCTCCCTCTCGCTCTCTCTCTCTCGCTCTCTCTCTCTCGCTCTCTCTCTCTCTCGCTCTCTCCCTCTCGCTCTCTCCCTCTCGCTCTCTCCCTCTCGCTCTCTCCCTCTCGCTCTCTCTCTCTCGCTCTCTCTCTCTCCCTCTCTCCCTCTCGCTCTCTCCCTCTCGCTCTCTCCCTCTCGCTCTCTCCCTCTCGCTCTCTCTCTCTCCCTCTCCCTCTCGCTCTCTCCCTCTCGCTCTCTCCCTCTCGCTCTCTCTCTCTCGCTCTCTCTCTCTCGCTCTCTCTCTCTCTCGCTCTCTCCCTCTCGCTCTCTCCCTCTCGCTCTCTCCCTCTCGCTCTCCCTCTCGCTCTCTCTCTCTCCGCTCTCTCTCTCTCCCTCTCTCCCTCTCGCTCTCTCCCTCTCGCTCTCTCCCTCTCGCTCTCTCCCTCTCGCTCTCTCTCTCTCCTCTCCCTCTCCCTCTCGCTCTCTCCCTCTCGCTCTCTCCCTCTCGCTCTCTCCCTCTCGCTCTCTTCCTCTCCCTCTCCCTCTCCCTCTCTCCCTCTCCCTCTCCCTCTCGCTCTCTCCCTCTCGCTCTCTCCCTCTCGCTCTCTCCCTCTCGCTCTCTCCCTCTCGCTCTCTTCCTCTCCCTCTCCCTCTCGCTCTCTCCCTCTCGCTCTCTCCCTCTCGCTCTCTCCCTCTCGCTCTCGCTCTCTCGCTCTCGCTCTCTCCCTCTCGCTCTCCGCTCTCTCCCTCTCGCTCTCGCTCTCTCCCTCTCGCTCGCTCTCTTCCTCTCGCTCTCTTCCTTTCGCCTCTCTTCCTTTCGCTCTCTTCCTTTCGCTCTCTCTCTTTCTACCCCATCGAATCCTTTTAACATTTTAAAAACTCAATCAGATCACCCCCTTGAATTTTTCCAAACGTGCGTCAACGGGTTTGGAGTTGTGACTGAACGGGAACACCTCCTGGGAAATTCCTGACCCGTGCCCCTTGTGATTTTTTCATCCCCGGGGGGTGGGGGAGGTGGGGGGGGCGGTTTGCTCCCAGCAGTGTCCAGGAGATTAATCTTCAATTCCTGGAGACTCCAGGACAGCCCTGGAGGGTTGGCAACCCCTATTGACTAATTCTCAGTAAAACAAAGGCCTCATTTGTCGGCCCCCGGCCTGCAGGCTGATCTGCGCGACAGGCCTCGTGACAGCGCAAAAAGTGAACGAGTCCACTGTTTGGGATTCAGGTCTCCGTGCTGCCGCTTGTTCTATTTATGTGGTTTATATTTTTTCAAAACTTCGCTTCACCTCTGCAGGAGAAAAAGGCGCAACTTCAGCAAACAGGCCCACAGAGATTTTGAATGAATACTTTTACTCCCACCTCAGTAACCCTTACCCCAGTGAGGAGGCCAAAGAAGAGCTGGCAAAGAAATGCGGCATCACTGTATCGCAGGTCAGTGTATCCCAGGTTAGGCCCGTTTAACCTTCTCACAGGTACTGTTCTTATCGTTTCATGTGGTTTCTGTTTGAGGTGATTGTGCTTGTGTGTGTGTGTGTGTGTGTGTTTTTTTTTTGTGCGTTCCTTTTCTGATTTAAGCGCGCATTGACGTGTTCGATGTCGTAGTCGCTGCAAAGCTTTATCGGCTGTGCGACAGGGTTGTCCAAACTGAAGCCGATTGGCCAATAATGACGAGCTGTGGCCGACCGCTCCCGCCTCTGAGTCGGTGGATTGGTGGGGCTCAGGCCCCGCTCCAGAGACGCGCAAACCCAGGCTGCCGCCCCCCCAGTGCGGTGCTGAGGGAGTGCTGCACTGTCGGAGGTGCCGTCCTTCGGGTGAGACGTCAAGCCCCGTCTGCCCCCGTCGGGTGGATGTCAAAGATCCCATGGCCACTATTTTGAAGAGGAGCAGGGGAGCGCTCCCTGGTGTGCTGGGCCGATATTTATCCCTCAACTAACATCACTGTAAAACAGATGATCCGGTCATTATCACATTGCTGCTTGTGGGATCTTGCTGTGCGCAAATTGGCTGCCGCGTTCCTACATCACAACAGTGACTACACTTTAAATGTGCTTCACTGGCTGTAAAGCGCTTTGGGACGTCCTGAGGTTGTGAAAGGTGCTGTATAAATGCAAGTCTTTTTTTTTCTTAATTACTATAAAACTTTATTGACCATGCAGCAAGGTTGTCGAAACTATGGCCTGGTTGACCACGTGTGGCCCAGGATTCTGGCAATCTGCCCACAAAGCCCAGGCTTCACCATGCTACCCCTGGGCCAGATTTCTGGCGCTCCCCAGCTACTACCATCAGTATAAGGACTGCAGAGGTCCAAGGAGAACGCTCGCTCGCACCTTCTCTGGGCATCGAGGGATGGGCCGTAAATGCCGGCCTTGCCAGCTTCATCCCTGCAATAAGAACAAAATTGTGTTTTACATTTCTTTCTCACTCATTTGTCCTGATTGAATTTAGAAGGCCTTGGGGGGGGGGGGGGTTTGGGCAGGGTTGGTGTCGGTAGTTATTGCCTCCTTAATGGATCATAGAAAGGTTACAGCACAGAAGGAGGCCGTTCGGCCCATTGAGTCCGTGCCGGCTCGATGCAAGAGCAATCCAGCTAGTCCCACTCCCTCGCCCTATCCCCGTAGCCCTGCAAATTTTTTCCTTTCAAGTACTTATCCAGTTCCCTTTTGAAGGCCATGATTGAATCTGCCTCCACCACCCCCTCGGGCAGTGCATTCCAGATCCTAACCACTCGCTGCGTGAAAAAGATTCTCCTCATGTCACCTTTGGTTCTTTTGCCAATCACTGTAAATCTATGCCCTCTGGTTCTTGACCCTTCCGCCAATGGGAACAGCTTCTCTCTATCGACTCTGTCGAGACCCTTCATAATTTTGAACACCTCTATCAAATCTCCTCTCAACATTCTCTGTTCCAAGGAGAAAAATCCCAGCTTCTCCAGTCTATCCACGTAACTAAAGTCCCTCAGCTCTGGAATCATTCTAGTAAATCTCTTCTGCACCCTCTCTCAAGGCCTTCACATCTTTCCTAAAGTGCGGTGCCCAGAACTGGACACAATACTCCAGTTGTGGTCGAACCAGTGTTTTATAAAAGTTCATCATGACTTCCTTGCTTTTGTACTCTATGCCTTGATTTATAAAGCCCAGGATCCCATATGCTTTTTAACCACTTTCTCAACCTGCCCTGCCACTTAGGATCTTCAGTCTGAACCAGCAACTTGAGATCTACTCCAAATAAACGGGCACAAGGCTCAGTGATACGTATTAAAGGCCACAAGACTCAGTTCGGATACCCCTGCCTTGCAGACTCTTGCCTCAACGATCTGTTTTATTCGATCAAATTTGCGTCTCTTTTGAACGTTCGTCATTGACCAATTTTTATCCTTGTGTTCAAATCGCTCCTCCCTATCTCTGTAACCCACTCCGGCCCTACAATCCTCCGAGATCTCTGCGTCCCTCCAATTCTGGCCTCTTGCGCATCCCCAATTTTCATCGCCCCGTCGTTGGCGGCCGTGACCTCAAGAGTCTAGGCCCTAAGCTCTGGAATTCCCTCCTTAAGCATTTCTACCCCTCTGTCCTTTTAAGATACTCCTTAAAACCTAGCTCTTTGTCCAAGCTTTTGGTCACCTGTCCTAATATCTCCTTATGTGGCTCGGTGTCAAATTTTGTTTGATAATCGCTCCTGTGAAGCACCTTGAGACATTTGTATTATGTTAAAGGCGCTATATAAATGCAAGTTGCTGTTGTTGTTGACCAGGTAGCCATTTTGGACTGCGGACCTCAAGCTGTTGGGCTGTCCCAGAATGGAGATAATTTCTCAGCACGTTCCCTGCATTGTTTGTCTTCCTCTTTTGTCCCTGCTGACTGACTCGTGCTGCAGCTCAGTTCCATCGCAGCTGTGACCACCTTGTGACTTAGCCAAGTGACTGCTCTTCCGTACTGGGCCCAGACAGCAACAGGGACATTCGGGGAGTCTTCACACATTCAGGTGCCGGCCGGTGAATCCTTGAATAGCGAGGAGGAATGGGAACTCAAGGGCCGATTGCACGGCCCTTCTGTTGCTGTTCCGAGGTCAGAGGTTAAACCCCAGTCTCCCTGGTCTGGCTCAGTGGCACGCAGTGCAGTGCACTGACTTACTGAACCATTTCAACCGTCCCGGCAAGGAAACTCAATTATTATTAATTTTTGATTATTATCTCCAAGTTTAGAAAAACCTGCAGGATTATTACTCCTGCCCTTCTCTCCCATTCAAACATTTAAAGGAGACGGGTGTAACTGATCAAAACATTGAGGAGAGGGACTTCAGAGCAGGAATATTATTCCATATTTTTATACCTAGTGTCAGTATTGAGCTCTGGCTGGTCAGGTACAGCATGGGTTAGATACAGAGTAAAGCTCCCTCTACACTGTCCCATCAAACACTCCCAGGTCTGGTACAGCACGGGTTAGATACAGAGTAAAGCTCCCTCTACACTGTCCCATCAAACATTCCCAGGGCAGGTACAGCACGGGTTAGATACAGAGTAAAGCTCCCTCTACACTGTCCCATCAAACACTCCCAGGGCAGGTACAACACGGGTTAGATACAGAGTAAAGCTCCCTCTGCACTGTCCCATCAAACACTCCCAGGGCAGGTACAGCACGGGCTTAGATACAGAGTAAAGCTCCCTCTACACTGTCCCATCAAACACTCCCAGGGCAGGTACAGGGTTAGATACAGAGTAAAGCTCCCTCTACACTGTCCCATCAAACACTCCCAGGGCAGGTACAGCATGGGTTAGATACAGAGTAAAGCTCCCTCTACACTGTCCATCAAACACTCCCAGGGCAGGTACAGCACGGGTTAGATACAGAGTAAAGCTCCCTCTACACTGTCCCCATCAAACACTCCCAGGGCAGGTACAGCACGGGTTAGATACAGAGTAAAGCTCCCTCTACACTGTCCCATCAAACACTCCCAGGGCAGGTACAGCATGGGTTAGATACAGAGTAAAGCTCCCTCTACACTGTCCCATCAAACACTCCCAGGGCAGGTACAGCACGGGTTAGATACAGAGTAAAGCTCCCTTTATGCCTTGTTACGATCTCTAGCCGGGCTCTTGGGACGTACGAGTTTTAACCGGGTTCTCTGGATTTACTTCCCACTCCACTCGTGGCGAATGGAACATTCATGAGCAGAAACAGAGTGGCGGGCTGACATTTTACCCCTCGGAGCGAGAGATTTGACTTGATGTCGGAGTTGCAGTTTTCATTATTGAAGTACAGTGCGATCCCGTCCGAGAACTTGTGTCAAACGGAAGGATTTTGAAGTGAAATAACTTCAGAGGCTTGTATAGTGTCGGAGTTTGCACGATCGAAAGTTACGGCACGCAAGGAGGCTGTTCGGCCCATCGTGCCCGTGCTATCCGGCTTAATCCCACTTTCCAGCATTTGGTGCGTAGCCCTGTGGGTTACGGCATTTCAAGTAAATACCTCCGAGTTTGTCACAAAATTGTAAAAATTCCTTTTGGGTTTATTAATCGCCAGCTGTCGGGGGGCCTGACACAATCAGGTGTGACGCTACAGTTGGTAACTCCCTCCCCCTCTTCCCCCCCCCCCCCCCCCCCCCCCGCCCCCCAAATCTCTCCCGAAGATGCTGATCTGTTCTGGGGTACAATTCCACACCACCTGCTCCCACCCGCCCGCCCCTGAAGGGAATTCTTCTGTCCACCTTGAATGTCAGTCTTTGCCGAGTGTTCTTTGCCTGTGGGGGTGGGCGGCCAGGTCGGGGGGCCGTGGGAGGTCATTCGGCCGAGTCCGTTGCTGTCCCCACGCACGCGCTTCCCAGCGGGAATCAGGAGCAGCGACGTTGAGCTTTCTCCCTCCCGCCTTCCCCTTCCCTCCGCCCCCCCCCACCTACTTGCCAGCCTGGAGGCTCCAAGGCCAATTGACGTCTTCTCCTGAGATCAACGAACCACATCTTTCCCCTGGTCTGTCCCACACCAGGCCAAATAAGTCTCTTCACCTCAGGCTTGGGACCCATCGAGCCAGCAGAGTGGGGGCGGGGGCGAATGGGTGGTTTGAAGTCTAGTTTCTGATGAGCAATATATCATATAATGCATCTCTCGCCCTGCCCCAATTCCTGGGGCAGAGGTGCTCCGCGTCCTCGCCTTGACATTCTGCTGGATTTTTTCCACTCAACACCGAATGTCGGCCAGATGGAATTACACTGGTTTGTCCTGGTGTTTATATTCCCTCCTTACTTCATCTAATTCTATTGGGATGCCCTTCCATCCCTTTCTCCCTCGTGTGTTTATCTGGCTTCCCATTTAAAGGCATCCATGATACTCCTCTCCACTGCCCTTGTGGTAGTGTGTTCCATATTTAACTCTTGAGTGAAGAAGTTTCTCCTGAATTCTCTATTGGATTTATTACTGATTATCTTCTCTCTAGTTCTGGTCTCCCCCCACAACTGGAAACATCTTCTCTACGTCTACCCTATCCAACCCTTTTGTAATTTTAAAGACTTCTGTTAGGTTGCCCCTCAGTCCCATTGGTAGAGAAAAGAGCCCTAGTCTGTTCAGCCTTTCCTCCCATAGTTATAACCTTTTCAGTTCTGGTATCGTCCTTGTGAATCTTTTTTGCACCTTCTCCAGTGCCTCTATATCCGTTCTATAATATGGAGACCAGCAATGTGCACGGTACTCCAAGTGTGGTCCAACCAAGGTTCGATACAAGTTTAACATAGCTTCTCTGCTTTTTAATTCCAACCCTCTAGAAATGGGCTTGATTTGCTTTGCGAGCTGTTCCTCCTGGAAGTGGGGAACCTGACAGCAGGCCCCACGATAAATTGGGCCAACGCCAAAGTGATGGGGTCGCCAACCCTCCAGGACTGTCCTGGAGTCTCCAGGAATCAATCTCCCAGACACTGCTGCGAGCAAAACCCAGGGAGAAAAATCATAGGGGCGTTAAAAAAAAGTTGTATGTTATTTTAAAAATTATTTCTGAACGCTTTTTGTTATAAAAATATTGGAGGCGGGGGTCGGGGATAAAGGCTGTTTGACCGGGTGGGGCGGTCGTGTGATGAAGCCTCCAGGAATACGTCCAACCAGAGTTGGCAACCCCGGGGGGGGGGGCGGGGGGGGGGGGGGGAGAGAGGAGGAGGATGCTGTGGACATCAAGCAGGCTGCCGGGAATAATAATAATGAGGAGGAGGAGGAGGAGGGAAAGAACAGCTCACAAGGTGACGCAGCCTGCCAAGGATGGGACGTCCTCCACGGGCGTGGGGGTGGAAATGGGGAACGGTTCTCGAGGCGGGGTAGACGAGCCCCCTTTCTCCTTCCCCCGTTCGCTCCGTCGCTGACTCTCCGCCGCGCAGACTGGCCGGCTGTTCCCCCCGGCCCGCCGCGCGCGCGGAGCCGCGAGGTTCGCGCTTCCAAGATGGCGTCTTTGGCCCTCTTTTTTTTTTTTCCCCCCCACCACCACCCCAGCTGCGCCGGACGAGGCCGTCGCGGTTTATGGAGAGTTTGATTCTCAAGGCGGCGGTAGTTTCGGGAGGACATCGCCTCATGGTCTCTTCTCCCTCTAGGTGTCCAACTGGTTTGGAAACAAACGAATTCGGTATAAGAAGAACATTGGTAAGTTCCAGGAGGAGGCTAACATTTACGCAGTTAAGACCGCCGTGAATGCAACTGCTGCCTCTCAGAACAGCCAAGCAAACTCGCCCACCACTCCCACCTCCGCAGGTAGGCAGATAACCTAGCGACAGTACCCTCTGCACTCATTGGCTCTGTTGCTCTTTCACACGACAACAAAGGATTTTTTTTTTTTTAAAAAAGCCCGATCGGGTTGGAACGAGAAACCATTTCCTCCCGGAGAACGTTCCAGTCTTATTTTACCCCCTTTTTTTTTTCCCCTCCCCCCCCCCACCTCCCCCCGTTTTATTTTAATTTTATCTTTATTTTCCTTCCTGTGATTGCGTTTTTTTTTTTCTGGTGTCTTGTCTCTTGGTGTAGCCCCTGGGCCTGTGGAGATTTGCCATTTTTTATTATTATTATTTTATGCCTTGTTAGCTTCATTCAGTGTGTTCACACACACATATCTGCGTTTTTTTTAAAAAAAAAACTGTGATGATGCTGTTAGCTTTTCTCTTTTTGTAAAAGTGCCCAGAAAGTTGCTGATGACTCATTGGATGCCGGCACCGACTGATGTGATATTGGGCAGTAAAGTTTAGGAAAGTCCCTGGTTCGATTCCTGGCCTGTGCTGAGTTCGCTGGACTCCGCAAACAATCTCGGCTCCTCTGGGCTCGGGAGCGGGAATTTGTAGCACTGCCAACTCTCAGGATATTCTTAACGATGGGGCTGATGCCATTATTGGGGCAAAGGGGAGAAAAGTTATCACTATTTTGCACCTTCTCTCTTCCCCGCCCACTGCCTTTCCCAGAGGGGTCACTGGATACTGTCTGTCTGTCTCTTTTTTCTTTCTCTTTTTCTCCTTTCTTTCTTTCTTTCTTTCCCTTTTTTCTTTCTCTTTCTTGCTCTCTTTCCTTTCTTTTCTTTCTCGCTCTCTTTTCTTCTTTCTTTCTCGCTCTTTCTTTTTTTCTCCTTTCTCTTTTTCTCCTTTCTCTTTTTCTTCTTTCTTTCTCTTTTTCTCCTTTCTCTTTCTTTTTTTCTCCTTTCTCTTTCTTTCTTTCTCTTTTTCTCCTTTCTCTTTCTTTTTCTCCTTTCTCTTTCTTTTTCTCCTTTCTCTTTCTTTTTCTCCTTTCTCTTTCTTTTTCTCCTTTCTCTTTCTTTTTCTCCTTTCTTTTTCTCCTTTTCTCCTTTCTCTTTTTCTCCTTTCTCTTTTTCTCTCTTTCTTTCTTTCTCCTTTCTCTCTTTCTCCTTTTTCTTTTTTTTCTTTCTTTCTCTTCTCTTTTCTCTTTCTTTCTCTTCTTTTTCTCTTTTTTTTTCTCCTTTTTTTTCTCTCTTTTTTCTCTTTTCTTTCTCTTTCCTCTTTCCTCCCTCCCCCCAGGAGTGCGCACTCTCCCTTGCTCAGGGTTCTCACTCATTCTCCCACCCTCCCTTGCGAGCACGCTCTCTCCTGCTCACGTGCTCTCCCCCTCCATCCCTCGTGCGCACGCGCCCTCTCAATCTCCCTCCCCCTTCCTTGCGCTCTCTCTCTCCCTTTTTTCTCTCTTTCTCTCTCCTCCCCCTTCCCCCCCCACCTCACTCCCCCTTCCCCTGAATTGCATGCACCAATACAATAATGGGAAATCAGTGAACAAAATCCCAACTGTGGGGCGTGCTGATTTGGCAGGTGGATCCGAGTCTGAATAACTATCCAGTGGCCCCCTGCTGGCAAGAGCTGGACAGTGAAAGCTCTTCAACCACGGAGGCATCGCAGCCTGCTCCAGATCCTGACGTCCCCCCGAACATGCCTTTCCCGGAGGGGTCACTGGATAACGAACATGAGTGGGGGAGTCCTGGCTGCTAATTTTGTGTTAAATTTTCTCCCTAACCCAGGGGAAATGGGACCAACGATTGTGTTCCTTTGCTGTCAGCGAAAGAAATAACACAGCTGACCTGTTCTGGTACGGCTCAGTCCCACACCCAGAGGTGCCTGTACCCACTGAATCAATGAGGGGGCGGGCAAGCCAAGAACTGTATCGAACTATTTAACTTTTTTTTGTCGATTTATTTTATTTTTTAATTAAATCCCAAGCAGCGATTATAATTCAGGGGTGGGATGCTTAGCCTGGTGGCCTTACCAAGTACCAGTATGGAGGAGCTGCATTATGACCTGCCCAGGTCGATTGGACGTGTAACCCGACTTTGAGATTCTTCGCTTTATCTCCGCGGCACTGGAATCTCCCTCGATTTCAGTTAAGGCTTTGGGCAGGGGGGGGATTTAAACATCTTTTATATTAAGAAAAAAAAAGCTGCCTTGAGTTCGCAACGTCATCCACAAACAGTGAGGGTTCGAACGTGAAAGTAAGGGCAATGTTCATCTCCGCCAAGCGTTAATTCAGCTCCTCCATGCTGTGCCCAACGAGCTCTCTCCGCCTGCTCTGTCCAGAGGGATAGCGCTTTTTAAATCCGAAGTGTGCAAGACTAAATTTGCTTTTTGATGTCCTTTTCTTTCCGTGCCCTCGTGGCGGTTTATTTGTGCGCCCGGTTTAGCGGTGAGTCATGTGTTTTAAAAAGCACTGACTGCGTAGTTAGGGTTGCCAACTTTGGTAGCAGGTATCCCTGGAGGTTTCCACAGGGGGATCTCCTGCCTTCAACTGCCCCGATTTTCCCCCACACTCCCACCATTGGAATCCCAACAAATCCAACCTCACAGTGCCCTGACTTCCCGATGCCAATTCGTAAGTCAATTGGATGATTCTTGACTGTCAGTCAAAGCAAATTTTTTTTCCCCCCCCCCCCATCTCCAATATTTTTCCAACTAATAAACCAAACTGTTCAACGAAAATGGGGGGGAAAAAAACACTTTTTTAACTGCCCCTCTGATGTTTCTCCCCGGGTGTTCTGCTCGTCGCAGTCTCCTGGAGGTTAACCTTCGATTCCTGGAGACTCCAGGACAATCCTGGAGGGTTGGCAACCCTGTGCGTAGTAGTGGAAATCAGAGGCTTCTTCAGGCCTTATGGGTTTCTGCTTTTTAACAGCCTGCTTTGGGCTAGGCCCTGCTTCAAGCCTGGGCCTACCTTCCTGGGGTGCTACCATTCGACCTATGCTTGATCGATGAGTCTTTCTTGAGCGGACACCCCTGGATTCAGGGAAGGGAAGTGGGAGAGGAGGAGGAATAGTGTGTGGAAAATCGACAGAGACGGGAGAAGAAATGCATGAGGCAGATAACTCCTCTCTGCTTCTGCTGCTTTTTTTTGCTGAGGTTGGAGGAAGGGTTGTTTTTGCTTGCCAAGTTTTCAATGTTCCAGTCTCTCCTCTTGCCTCCCTGCTTCGTCCTCCCCTTCTGAAGGGGTTGTCCAAATTGAGGCGTTAATGGGCATAAATCTCTAAAGTAGAATGGTGATGGGCCTATGCATTAGGATATTTCTGCAACTGATGCTTCTCTCCATCTCTATCGATCCCTCTGTTTTCTATCATCCCCTTCTTACCCCAATCTCTCCCTCCCTCCCCCCCTCTCTCTCTCTCTCTCTCTCTTCCCCTTTCTTCTCTCTCTCTCTCTTCCCCTTTCTTCTCTCTCTCTCTCTCTTCCCCTTTCTTCTCTCTCTCTCTCTTCCCCTTTCTTCTCTCTCTCTCTCTTCCCCTTTCTTCTCTCTCTCTTCCCCTTTCTTCTCTCTCTCTCTTTTCCCCTTTCTCCTCTCTCTCTCTTTTCCCCTTTCTCCTCTCTTTTTTCTCTCTCTCTTCCCCTTTCCTCTCTCTTTTTTCTTTCTTTCTCTCTCTCCCCCTTTTTTCTCTCTCTTCCCCTTTCCTCTCTCTCTCTCTCTCTCTCCCCCCTCTCTCTCCCCTTTCTCCTCTTTTCTTTCTCTCTCTCCCTCTCTCCCCCTTTCTTTTTTTTCTCTCTCTCTCCCCCTTTTTCTCTCTCTCTTCCCCTTTCTCCTCTCTTTTCTCTCTCTCTCTCTCCCTCTCCCTCTCCCTTTCCCTCTCTCCCTCCCCCTCTCTCCTTCCCCTCCACTCACGGACGTTAACTGAAGCCTGGTAGCCACCTTTTGTCCCTCTATGGATCCAGTGCATCGATACATGGTGTGGAACCACAACGGCAGTAATGAGCTAGTAGCGAGTTTGAGCCAGAGAACCTGCTGGGACCCCCGGTCAAGGTGCCATTGTGGATCATCAGAGCGGTGAGAGGCTCTGGATCCTGTCCGCACAGAGATTGGAAACTAGATTTCACGCCTGGAACTGTTTTCTAAATATTTCATTTTGATAAAAGATGAACAAACCAATCCTTGAGCTGGACCATCTCGTTGCATTAAGCCTTGGGGGTGTTCAGTTTGTTGACTCAAACCATCTGGTATTTTTAGCAGAATCAGATTGGACTCCCAGTGCAAGGGGCAAATGTGAAACTTCAGGGGGAATTTTAACCAACTCTCCGGGCGGGATTCCCACGGGATCGGGTGGAACCCCGGTTTTACTCCCAGGTTAAAATTGCCTCCTTTATCTCTCTCTCCTCCCCCCAGCCTCCCAAAACCCCGTCAGTTAACCCATCTCCCCCTGATGGGCTGAATTTTCCTTGTCACATAGGCTGCTAAATTGGAACATCTGGAGTCAGGATGCTTGGCAAGAGATGGGTGATTGAGTTTTTAAAAAAAGAGGTTCCAGGATCTCCCAGAAGTTGAAGATTGAGAGTCTGCCTCAGCCTTGCTGAAGAAGGGTGAAGCTGTAGGAGGAACCTTTGAAAGAACTGGTCGACCTGGGCTGTGATGATAACTTTAGAAAGAACTTGCATTTATATAGCACCTTTCACAACCTCAGGACGTCCCAAAGCGCTTCAAAGCCAATGAAAGTACTTTTGAAGTGTAGTCACTGTTGTAATGTAGGAAATGAGGAACTATCTGAGTCAAGTATTCACTTGGCCCAGTGGCAGACTCGTTGTCATGAAGGTTGACTCAAGGTGCAAGATACTACCAGGAGTTAAGCATATATTCCAGGCTGTATCCTGCATTGCTGGTGGAGATGGTAAATTGAGGCCCTGTCTGCCTTTTCGTGTGGATGTAAAAGATCCCATGACGCTTTTCAAAGGAGAGCAGGGGAGTTCTCCCCGGTGTCCTGGCCAACGTTTATCCCTCAACCAACACCACCAAAACAGATTATCTGGTCATGATCACGTTGCTGTTTGTGGGATCTTGCTGTGCGCAAATTGGCTGCCGCGTTTTCTTACATTGCAACAGTGACTACACTTCGAAAAGTGCTTCATTGGCTGTAAAGAGCTTTGGGATAAGAACAAAAGAAATAGGAGCAGGAGTAGGCCATTCGGCCCCTCGAGCCTGCTCCGCCATTCAATCAGATCGTGGCTGATCTTCGACCTCAACTCCACTTTCCCGCCCGATCCCCGAGAGTCCAAAAATCTAAGTCCTGAGGGCGTGGAAGGAGATATGCAAATGCTTTCTTAAAACTGCAAGACCAGTAGAGAGGTGTGGTGTTGGGAGAAACCAGTCTTGCAGTTGGTAGAATGTGGCCGTTCTGTTGCTTAATGTGGTGATGCCTTCAAGAACTGAATCTTCTCCCAAAACTCTCTTGATTTGGTGATTTTTCTCCTTGCCCTGTTTGGATGTCCCTGAGATTGGTAGATTTATTGTTGGGCAAGAGTATAAATGTTTACGGAACCAAGGCGGGTAGATGGAGCTAAGGTGCAGATCGGCCATGATCGAATTGAATGGCGGAATGGGCTCGAGGGGCTGAATGGCCTTCTGTTATTACTGGGGCGTACGTTGCTGTCTGAATTGGTACTGCTCCAGCTCGCGGTGTGCCACTGCACTAAAGCTGCTTTTTAACGTAGCGTTTCAGTGCCAATGGGCAGGTTTCCCGCAGGCCGAAAGCAACGCCCGATGTCAACTGAGGCCAGCGAGGCCTCCCCCCCTAGTTTCTTTCCCATTGTTTCCAGCATCGGGCCTTGAAAAGCAGAATCCGCCAGATTGTCCTGGAAGTGCGACAGGCTGCGAGACCCCGTGTTTCGGGAGCCAGAGGCCCAGGCCCCCACCCCACCTCCTCCTTTGTCCCACCGGGCCATGTGTGCGTTGCCCAATGTCGAGATTGTGGTCGGCCGCCATGGGTCCGGGTTCAAATCAACGTCTCGAGTCAGCCTCGGAAGTTCAAGTGGGTCGGTAACCAGGAGTCATGGATTGAAAATAATTGGCAAAAGAAGCAGAGGGCGAAATGGCGAGAATTTTTTCACACCGAGGGTTGTCCGGATCTGGAACGCACTTCCTGAGAAGGTGATGGAAGCAGATTCCATCGGAACTTTCCGAAGGCAGTTGGACATGTCCTTGAAGAGGACTGATTTGCAGGATTATGGGGAGGGAGAAAGCTGGGACGAAATTGGATTGCTCTTTCAAAGAGCCAGCACAGCCACGACGGGCTGAATGGCCTCCATCTGTCCTGTAAGGTTCTATGATTCCAATGCCATCTCCTCGACCCGGCTGACTTCTTGGCCAAATCTCCCATTCTTGTGCCAAATCTCTTGCGTCCGCTCTTTGGTGTTGACTTGTGCCCACTGGAAACTGGGTTGGCCTGGTCCAAACCCATTGAGACACGTCTGTCTCAGAATTGGTAGACGGGGGGGAATCTGCCTTTAGTCTGGACTGTGTTTGAACGCCAAGTCCCAGAGGTTAAAGGTCATTGTGCCAACCCACATGTACGATTCAGATACTAATGGCGGGTGGCGAGGCGTGGGAGGGTTCCCCTTTCAAGAAGCCATGCCAACTAATCGAATTACGTCAAAATTTAACGTGCGGTTGAAACTGGCTTTGACGAACGTGGTCGGCCGGGCCCCGACATGACATCCGAAACAAGAGCAGGTTTCGACATTCACTAAATGTCGCCTCACTTCACTGCCAGAGAGCCACGAGGCGGCAGGAATCCCAGCAACGTCATAAACCACTTGCCCTGCTTGGTGGGCCTGGTCGAAGGTTGCCGGAACGTTCCACCGTTTTTATTTGGGAGGTTGTCCACACAAAAAAAAAAAAAAGGGCTGGTCGGCGCCAACCCGTGTGACCAGTGGGGGCCGCGTCCCAGCTCAGACGTGCACTTGGACGATTTATCTGCACCCCATCTTCCAACTTCGAGAGGTTGGAGTCACCCCCTCGACTTGGCGACTGCTCACTCTGCAGTCCGTTTACTTCAGTCAGCAGAAACTCGGATTTTATTTTTCTTCCAGCGATGCCGCTGTTGGGAAGGACAGAAAGCAAAGTGTGAGCACCAGCCAGCTCTGGTGGTGTGTATCGACTCGAGGCTAGTCGTGAAACAGAATTGCAGACAAGTGTTTCTCTGCCTCCCCTCTGAGTTCAGTCTCTTGCTCGTTCTTCACTCGAGTGTCTGCCTCTCGCCCTCCATCACTCCGTGCGTTCTTCCCCACCCCCCGGTGTTCTCAATCTGTCTTTGTCTCTCGATCTCTTATCTCCCACTTTGCCTGGATCCTTTTCTCGCCCACGCTGTTTCCCCACTTCCCAGATCGTTCCTTGCATTCCTCACTGACGAGCATTTCCTCTCTCTCTTTGCCTCCTCCTTTCCCGAGCTCAACCTGCCTTTCTCCAGCTCTCTCTTCATCTGCTTCTCCATTTCCCCCTCCCCCCCAACTTGTCACGAACTCTCCCTCTCCCTCCGTCTCTCTCTCTCTCTCCCTCCGTCTTGCTCTCTCTCTCCCTCCTCGCTCTCTCCCTCTCCCTCTCCCTCTCCCCCTCCTCGCTCTCTCCCTCTCCCCCTCCTCGCTCTCTCCCTCTCCCCCTCCTCGCTCTCTCCCTCTCCCCCGCCTCGCTCTCTCCCTCCCGCCTCGCTCTCTCCCTCCCGCCTCGCTCTCTCCCTCCCGCCTCGCTCTCTCCCTCCCGCCTCGCTCTCTCCCTCCCGCCTCGCTCTCTCCCTCCCGCCTCGCTCTCTCCCTCCCGCCTCGCTCTCTCCCTCCCGCCTCGCTCTCTCCCTCCCGCCTCGCTCTCTCCCTCCCGCCTCGCTCTCTCCCTCCCGCCTCGCTCTCTCCCTCCCGCCTCGCTCTCTCCCTCCCGCCTCGCTCTCTCCCTCCCGCCTCGCTCTCTCCCTCCCGCCTCGCTCTCTCCCTCCCGCCTCGCTCTCTCCCTCCCGCCTCGCTCTCTCCCTCCCGCCTCGCTCTCTCCCTCCCGCCTCGCTCTCTCCCTCCCGCCTCGCTCTCTCCCTCCCGCCTCGCTCTCTCCCTCCCGCCTCGCTCTCTCCCTCCCGCCTCGCTCTCGCCCTCCCGCCTCTCCCTCCCTCCTCTCCCCCTCCCTCCCCTCCCTCCCCTCCCTCTCTCCCTCCCTCTCTCCCTCCTCTCTCTCCCTCCCTCCTCTCTCTCCCTCCCTCCTCTCTCTCCCTCCCTCCTCTCTCTCTCCCTCCCTCCTCTCTCTCTCCCTCCCTCCTCTCTCTCCCTCCCTCCTCTCTCTCCCTCCCTCCTCTCTCTCTACCTCCCTCCTCTCTCTCCCTCCCTCCTCTCTCTCCCTCCCTCCTCTCTCTCTCCCTCCCTCCTCTCTCTCTCCCTCCCTCCTCTCTCTCTCCCTCCCTCCTCTCTCTCCCTCCCTCCTCTCTCTCTACCTCCCTCCTCTCTCTCCCTCCCTCCTCTCTCTCCCTCCCTCCTCTCTCTCCCTCCCTCCTCTCTCTCCCTCCCTCCTCTCTCTCCCTCCCTCCTCTCTCTCTCCCTCCCGCCTCTCTCTCGCCCCCCTCCCTCCCGCCCCTCCCTCCCGCCCCTCTCTCGCCCCCCCTCCCTCCCGCCCCTCCCTCCCGCCCCTCTCTCGCCCCCCTCCCTCCCGCCCCTCTCTCGCCCCCCTCCCTCCCGCCTCTCTCTCGCCCCCTCCCTCCCGCCCCTCTCTCGCCCCCCTCCCTCCCGCCTCTCTCTCGCCCCCTCCCTCCCGCCTCTCTCTCGCCCCCCTCCCTCCCGCCCCTCTCTCGCCCCCCTCCCCTCCGCCCCTCTCTCGCCCCCTCCCTCCCGCCCCTCTCTCGCCCCCCTCCCTCCCGCCCCTCTCTCGCCCCCCTCCCTCCCGCCCCTCTCTCGCCCCCTCCCTCCCGCCTCTCTCTCGCCCCCCTCCCTCCCGCCCCTCTCTCGCCCCCTCCCTCCCGCCCCTCTCTCGCCCCCCTCCCTCCCGCCCCTCTCTCGCCCCCCTCCCTCCCGCCCCTCTCTCGCCCCCTCCCTCCCGCCCCTCTCTCGCCCCCCTCCCTCCCGCCCCTCTCTCGCCCCCCTCCCTCCCGCCCCTCTCTCGCCCCCCCTCTCTCGCCCCCCTCCCTCCCGCCCCTCTCTCGCCCCCCTCCCTCCCGCCTCCCTCCCTCCCGCCTCCCTCCCTCCCGCCTCCCTCCCTCCCGCCTCTCTCTCGTCTCCCTCCCCCCCGCCTCTCTCTCTCTCTCTCTCTCTCCCTCCCTCCCGCCTCTCTCTCTCTCTCTCTCTCCCTCCCTCCCTCCCGCCCCTCTCTCGCCCCCCTCCCTCCCGCCTCCCTCCCTCCCGCCTCTCTCTCGTCTCCCTCCCTCCCGCCTCTCTCTCGTCTCCCTCCCCCCCGCCTCTCTCTCTCTCTCTCTCTCTCTCTCTCTCTCTCTCTCTCTCCCTCCCTCCCTCGCAGCCCATGAATCTTTTGCCAGTGTGCGAGTAAATCATGATCAGTTCAACCTCACCGGCAAGATCTTTGAACAGAACGCCCCTCCCTGAGATTTCCTTGTCTGAGCTGGTGTTTTTTTTTTAGCAGAGTGCAATGGCCTGGCGAGAATATTTACTCCAATAGGAGGCCATTAATACAGACCCTTTCTGGGTGATGAGGCTCTTGCACATTGTCTCCATTGGTCAATTGGATACTGATTCCCACTGCTCTTGTTCTCTTTCTCTTTCTAGGTTCCTCTGGATCGTTTAACCTCTCTGGTTCTGGGGACATGTTCATGGCCATGCAGGGGTTAAATGGGGATTCATACCCAGGGGCACAGGTTAGTAACGGCCATGCTACGACAAACGGGGTGTTGTCGGGGGAAGGGGGTGCTGTTGTCCTGCAGGATTGCAATGGTTTCCCCTCCACTCCCGGTGCGGAGAGTGTCGTTACAGCAATTGGCGGGAGACGACCTCCAGGAGTCGACGGCCAATTGTGAAAGCCCTCCGGCCTTTCCTGTTGCGAAAATAAAATCACGTGCTGCTTGATCACAAAATGGCTGCCCACGGTTGCAACCGTGGGCAGCCATTTTGTGATCAAGTAGCACGTGGTTTTATTAATAGTTGTCGCCACATGGCTGGGTGGGCTGGCCCGACTTCATCCTCTTGTCCTGCCCTGAGAGAGAATCCGACAAGTCCGGCCAAGCATCCTCGGTTGTGGGGAGGCGGTGGGGGGGGAAGACGTAACTGTGGCTCAGATCAGCACATGGTGTGGTACCATCGTAGATGCAGCACAGGAGGAGGCCGTTCCGATTAGTTCCACTCCCTCCGCTCTTTCCCCAATCGCCCTGTAAGTTTTTCCTTGTTCCAGATCACAACAACTAGCCGCGTGAAAAAATATTTCTCCTCACTTCGCCTCCGGCCCATTTGCCGATCACCTTGAATCTGTGTCCTCTGGTTACCGACCCTTCTGCCGCTGGAAACAGTTTCTCCTTATTCACTCCCATCAAAACCCTTCATGATGTTGAACGCCTCGGTCAGATCTTCCCTCAACCTTCTCTGCTCGAAGGAGAACAATCCCAGCTTCTCCAGTCTCTCCCTCATCCCTGGTACCAGTCCAGCAAATCTCCTCCGCACCCTCTCTCGAGGCCTGAAGGCCAATTCCTTCCGCGTAGGGTTGCCAAATCTGACTGGCCGTAATCCTGGAGGGTTTCATCACATGACCTCCTGCCCCGCCCCCATTCTCCCCCCCGCCCCATTGGTCGCCCGACATGTCCATCCTCATAGTGTCCCACCTTCCCAAGGCTGATCATTACCCCATTGGATGATCCTTGACTGTCAGTCAAGTAGCCACCTCCGCCCCCACCTCCATGTCTGATTTTTATAACCATTAAACAAAAGTTTTCAAAGAAAATATTTTTTAAAAACACCATTTTAAATTTATTGCCCCTATGACTTTTTTTCCAAGGACAGCAAGTGTCCTGGAGAAATGTCTTTAATTCCCGGAGATTCCGGGACAGTCCCACTTGTGTGCGCTGACCTCAGTCAGTAATTGGGAACTGCATTTTGCCTGAATGTTCTTGGTCGAATGAAGGAGGGGAGGGGGGGAGAGGAATCGGTCACTCTCCACTGACCTCTGACCCTTTTACTGGACGGGGAATGTGCACGCGGACAGACTCCAGCTCGGCCGTGACGCCTGAGAATGGGAACGTGAACTGTGTGGGGGGGCGGGGCACGGGTGACCTGTGACCTCTTCTCCGTGGAGCAGCGCCAAGCGTCCAGTTCAATGTCCGCAAACTTGCGTCTCTCTCTCTCTCTCTCTCTCTCTCTCTCTCGCTGTCTCTCGAAACGACACCTTTGTGAAGTTGCCTGGGTGGGTGAGGGCAGGATATCGAGATCTCGTAAAGGCCATTGTTAAATCTTGCTTTGCAGATAGAGTCACTTCGCCACTCACTGAACCAGACCGGGGCCTACGGAGACGGACTGGGTGCGAATCAGATGTACAGTCCACGGGATGTGAGGGTAGGTGAATCGATCCTCTGGCCCCTGTGGGTGGGGGTGGCGGTGGTTCGGGGTTAAATCGGGGTTAGGGGGGGGGTTGGTGACCGAACTATACAAATCTGCAAGGACTTTGAAGCGGACTTACCTTTTTTTTTAACCCCCTAAATATAAATGAGCTCCCAGGCCCTTTAAGAACTCCTGGCTTCTCCAACACTGGAATATAATGTGGGGAAATGTGAAGTCGTCCACTTTGGGAGGAAAAATAAAAAAGCAAAATATTATTTGAATGGAGAAATACTACAAAATGCTGCGGTACAGAGGGATCTGGGTGTCCTCGTACATGAAACACAAAAAGTCAACATACAGGTGCAGCAGGTAATCCGGAAGGCAAACGGAATATTGGCCTTTATTTCTAGGGGGATGGAGTATAAAAGCAGGGAAGTCATGCTACAACTGTACAGGGTGCTGGTGAGACCACACCTGGAGTACGACGTACAGTTCTGGTGCCCTTATTTAAGGAAGGACATACTCGCATTGGAGGCAGTTCAGAGAAGGTTCACTAGGTTGATTCCGGGTATGCAAGGGTTGTCTTATGAGGAAAGATTGAACAGGTTGGGTCTATACTCACTGGAGTTTAGAAGAATGAGAGGAGATCTTATTGAAACATACAAGATTCTGAGGGGACTCGATAGGGTAGATGCTGAGAGGATGTTACCCCTCATGGGGGAATCTAAAACTAGGGGGCATAGTCTCAGAATAAGGGGTCGCCCGTTTAAGATGGAAATGAGGAGGAATTTCTTCTCCCAGAGGGTCGTGAATCTTTGGAATTCTTTACCCAAAAATCTGTGGAGGCCGAGTCATTGAATACATTCAAGGCTGAGTTAGACACATTTTTGATCAGCGTGGGAGTCAAAGGATATGGGGAAAGGGCGGGAAAGTGGAGTTGAGGTAAAAATCAGATCAGCCATGATCTCATTCAATGGCGGAGCAGGCTCGAAGGGCCGAATGGCCTACTCCTGCTCCTATCTCTTATGGTCCCATCAAGACCAGTACCAGTTCATCCCTGGTCATTAAGTACGGGCAGCTCTCCCATGGCATTGCTCCATCAGAGGTGGTGGTTTTTTTTTATAACAATAATAAGTGACGGGGAATGTGTGACAGGAAGTAATTGTGACATTTCCAGGAAGTGCACATCTTATGTTCTAATACCAGTGGATCTCCCTTGGTTTTGCTTGTAGTAAGTTGCAGAATGAGCTCTGTGTTTTCCCTGTGTCTTAAGGGGTGACCTGATTGAGGTGTTTAAAATGTTCAAAGGATTCGCTAGGTAGATGCAGAGAAACTATTTCCTCTGGTGGGGGAGTCAAGAACAAAGGCGGGGGAGCATAATCTTAAAAATTAGGGCTAGGCCATTCAGGAGCGAAACCAGAAAGCACTTTTTCACACCAAGGGCAGTGGAGATCTGGAACTCCCTCCCCCCAAAAGGCGATGGGTGGATATCGGGGGAGGGGGGGGGGGTCAGTTGGAGCTTTCAAGACTGATTAGAGATTTTTGTTAAGGGTATCGAGGGATTATGGAGCAATGGCAGGTAAGTGGAGTTGAGGTGCAGGTCAGCCATGATCTAATTGAATAGCAGAGCAGGCCCGAGGGGCTGAATGGCCTCAAATTCCTCACATTACTCTGTTACCTGTCTGTGTTGCCATCTAGCAGTGTTCTCTTGTAGCTCCTTGTCTTAAGACCGTAAGAGGTAGGAGCAGGAGTAGGCCATTCGGCCCCTCGAGCCTGCTCCGCCATTTAATGAGATCACGGCTGATCTGATTTTTTGCCTTTCCCGCCTTTTCCCCATATCCTTTGACTCCCTCGCTGATCAAAAATATCTTGTCTCTCTTTGACTCTTCTGCCTCCCACAGTTTCTCGTCGTTTTGCCCATTGTGTTCTTATTGTTTCGCGTTCTCTTCGCCCTCTTCCCGTCTCCGAGTGCTTCCCTCCCCGTTCCCTTCCCTCACCCATTGCTCCCCTCTGACTTTGTTTGTGTTGTTTGCCGGACGACCTGTTCTCCTCCTCCTCCTCCTCCTCCTCCTCCTCCTTTGCCTTGTCTCTGGAAGTCCTTGTCTCCCCTGTCTGACCGCCTTCCCCCTGTTTTTTTTTTCCCCGCCCTTCGGGTCAAAGTTCGTGAGGCCTTGTCCCATCTTCCTTGGCTTCTCCCCCCACCCCCCCATTCTCCATCAGTGCGTCATTGGGAATAGATTCTCAACATGCCGCCCAGGCGTAAAGTTGATTGCGGATCAGCTGCCCATTATTGAAACCGCCCCGATTTTCAATTCCATTGGTCTGGGGATCGGGCTCCATGGACTGGCCACGGGGAGGCTGGATATAAAGCAGCGGGAAGGATGGCGACTTATGGCCTCTCGGGAAGCGGCAGGAACGCATGTCGGAGGAACAGCAGCGCCACTTTACGTTTGGAGGATCAAAAGACACCCCAGGCCGTCCCAAAGCGTTTCGCAGCCAATGAAGCCCTCTCGAGGCGCCGTCACTGTTGCATTGTGGGAAAGGCGGCAGCCATTTTTTGCGCTCAGCCAGCTCCCAGGAGCAGCAACAAGATAAACGAGCAGATAATCGGAATGGCCGTGGGGGAGGGAGCAAATTTTGGTTGAGGCGCAATACAAATAACAAAAGGAGCATGAACGCAGGCGTTTTATTAGCCGTGAGGCAACAATTCGAGCAAGGTTTTGTTGCAGGAAAATTATGGCAGCTAAATGGAGCGCGGATGACGGAGGCCGCAGTTAATTTCGAACTGAGCTTCTGCACCCAGGCGGGGGGGTACAGAGATCGAGAGATTTTTTCTGTGCCTTTTTTTTTTAGTCCGGAATCTGCAATGAATGGAACTTATTTCCGCTGGTCGGGGAGTCTGTAACTAAAGGACGCAAATTTAAGATGGTCACCGAAAGCCCGAAGGGAGAGGTCGGGAGAATATTTTCCTCCTCCCGTCCTCTGCTACGGGAAGTCGGATATCTGAGCTGCAACGGTGGCGGAGGCAGAATCCGTAGCGGCTTTCCAAAGGGAAGTGGATGAATATTGGAATAGCAAGAATGTGAAAGGGTCAGGGCAATGAGACTCGTCGATTAGCTCCTTCAGAGAGTTGGCACAGGCAACGACGGGCCGAATGGCCGCCTTCTGTTCTGTTAAACCTTATGATTTGGTCAAATGAAGGACTTGGGTATGTGTGGTCAATGAGGGAAAAGTCTCTCTCTTTTCCCCACTGGATAGGCTGAAGGCATTCCAGCTTCTGACTGGGCTGATGGGACGAGAGACAGTCCTTGGTTATTGGGCCTGGACGCGCACAGTAAGGTTTCTTGTGGGCTGCGGTAGTTCAAACATGATTGATGAGACTGGATTGTTTTTGTGTCGGAATCCAATCGTGCTTCACGATTTTAGAAAAAGAAAAACCACTTGTCTCCTCAATCAGTTCTTATCTGAAGTGTCATGTGTGGAGACAGACTGCCCTGGGTTCGGACAAGGCAGACAACTTTTTCCATGTTGAGGAGATATTTGCTTCTCTTCGTTCAAAAAATTAGACTTCAATCGGCATGAGCCGTGGCTCGGCGGGCAGCACTCTCGCCTCTGAGTCAGAAGGTTGTGGGTTCAAATCCCACTCGGGCACCAAACTCTAGGTGCCGTCTTACGGATGAGACGTTAAATCGAGGCCTCGTCTGCCCCTCTCGGCTGGATGTAAAAGATCCCTATTTCGAAGAAGAGCAGGGGGAGTTCTCCCCGGTGTCCTGGGGCCGATATTTATCCCTCAACCAACATCACCAAAAAGAGATTATTTGGTCGTCATTGTATTGCTGTTTGTGGGATCTTGCTGTGCGCAAAATCGGCCGCTGCGTTTCCTACGTTACAACGGTGACTACACTTTTTGAAAAAAATACTTAATTGGCCGTAAAGCGCTTTGGGGCGTCCTGAGGTTCGTGAAAGGCGCTATATAAATGCAAGTCTGCCTTTTGAAGCTCAGAATCGTCCACTGTCCTCCCCCGCCTCAATCAATCCAGACGGAATTGCTTGGCGAACCTAGAATCGTGGAACGATTCAGCACAGAAGGAGGCCGTTCGGCCCCTCGTGCCTGTGCCGGCTCTTTGGTGGAGTTAGCCAATTAGTCCCACTCACCCACTCTTTCCCCGTAGCTCTGCAATTTTTTCCCCTTCAAGTATTTATCCAATTCCCTTTTGAAAGTTGCTATTGAATCTGCTTCCACCGCCCTTTCAGGCAGCGCGTTCCAGATCATAACAACTCGCTGTGTTTAAAAAATTGTTTCCTCATGTCGCCTCTGACTCTTTTACCGATCACCTCAAACCTGTGTCCTCTGGTTACCGACCCTCCAGCCACTGGAAACAGTCTCTCCTTATTTACTCTATCAAAACCATTCATGATTTTGAACCCCTCCACCAAATCTCCCCTTAACCGTTTCTGCTCGAGGGAGAACAACCCGGTTTCTCCAGTCTCTCCACGTAACTGAAGTCCCTCATCCCTGGTACCATTCCAGCAAATCTCCTCTGCACCCTCTCCAAGGGCATGGACATCCTTCCTAAAGTGTGGTGCCCAGAATTGGCCACAATACTCCAGCTGAGGGCCTAACTAGTGTTTTATAAAGGTTAGTCCTCTATTCTTAACCAATTTTTTTTTCTCCCCCTCAAACACCCAAACCCCTCTCCCCACTTCCAGGCTAATGGAGGCTGGCAGGACGCAGCCACCCCCTCGTCTGTGACATCGCCAACAGAAGGTCCCGGAAGCGTACACTCTGATACCTCCAACTGATCTCCTCGCAACGAAAACCATTCCCTGATCCAATGGGCTTTCTCCAACGTTGACCAAGAGGAGGAAAAAAAGAGAAAAGAGGAAGAAGAAAAAGGGGGGGTGATGTTAATCCTAACCAATCACCTTATGTTTTACTGTAAAACCTTTGACTTCAGTGTGATGGTTAAAGGAAAGGCTGCTATTTTATACACACAAAAAAAAAATGTCACAAACTTCTGGGCAAGGCTTCTTTTAGATGCACCGTTTTCTCGGTAATGGTGACGGACCTCCGGTTCACGCCGCCAGTCTCTGCCGCCGCGCGTCTCTGGCCTGAATTCAGTCACTTCCCGATCCCCGGGCAGCCGAACCCTTCCAGCATTCGAACTTGGGGAGCGGTCGCGTCCCCTCGCGGCGGCCAGGACGTTGCCTGCAGTCGGGGAGTGACGCTGCCGCGCTCCAGCGGTTGCCGTGGAAACCTGTCCGTGGCGGTGATGGTGGAGGCGGGTGTGGGATTTCTGGAGGCCCGGCAGTGAGTGGGTGAGTGAGTGAGTGAGAGAGAGAGAGAGAGAGTTGCTCGGTAACCTCGTGAGACAGTCTGTACGAGTGAGTGTGCGTGCGTGCTTTGTTCGTTTCCTTTTTTTTTTCCTGAATCTTCTACATTTTTAATTAACTGTTTTTGGAGGGATATTGTGATTCGAGATACTTTAATGGGAGGGTCACTATTAATCCAACTGGTGAAGGACTTAGTGCAGACAAGAGGGATATGGTCAGTGGTTCTGCAGTTGAATGAGTTGTTCCTGTATTTGGCTAAATATGATTGTTGCAATTAGCATTAAGGGTTAAGAGAAGTTTGTGTCATGAATTGGATAAGGAAAGAGCGCTCTCTCTCTCTCGTGTTTTCTCTCTCTCTCGTGTTTTCTCTCTCTCTCGTGTTTTCTCTCTCTCTCGTGTTTTCTCTCTCTCTCGTGTTTTCTCTCTCTCTCGTGTTTTCTCTCTCTCTCGTGTTTTCTCTCTCTCTCGTGTTTTCTCTCTCTCTCGTGTTTTCTCTCTCTCTCGTGTTTTCTCTCTCTCTCGTGTTTTCTCTCTCTCTCGTGTTTTCTCTCTCTCTCGTGTTTTCTCTCTCTCTCGTGTTTTCTCTCTCTCTCGTGTTTTCTCTCTCTCTCGTGTTTTCTCTCGTTTTCTCTCATGTTTTCTCGCTCTCTCTCGTTTTCTCGCTCTCTCGTTTTCTCTCATGTTTTCTCGCTCTCTCTCGTTTTCTCGCTCTCTCTCGTTTTCTCTCTCTCTCGTTTTCTCTCTCTCTCTCTCTCGTTTTCTCTCTCTCTCTCTCTCTCTCGTTTTCTCTCTCTCTCGTTTTCTCTCTCTCTCTCTCTCTCGTTTTCTCTCTCTCTCTCTCGTTTTCTCTCTCTCTCTCTCGTTTTCTCTCTCTCTCGTTTTCTCTCTCTCTCGTTTTCTCGCTCTCTCGTTTTCTCGCTCTCTCGTTTTCTCGCTCTCTCGTTTTCTCGCTCTCTCGTTTTCTCGCTCTCTCGTTTTCTCGCTCTCTCGTTTTCTCTCTCGTGTTTTCTCTCTCATTTTCTCTCATGTTTTCTCGCTCTCTCTCGTTTTCTCTCTCTCGTTTTCTCGCTCTCTCTCTCGTTTTCTCGCTCTCTCTCTCGTTTTCTCGCTCTCTCTCTCGTTTTCTCTCTCTCTCTCTCTCGTTTTCTCTCTCTCTCTCTCTCTCTCGTGTTTTCTCGCTCTCTCTCTCTCTCTCGTGTTTTCTCGCTCTCTCTCTCTCTCATGTTTTCTCGCTCTCTCTCTCGTTTTCTCTCTCTCTCTCTCTCTCTCGTTTTCTCTCTCTCTCTCTCTCTCTCGTTTTCGTATTCGAGCAAATTTGCCCCATAAAACTGGATGTTTTTAAAAACTGATGTTTTGTTTGTTTTGGGGTAATAGTTGCTTTAAAGGCCAGACTCTGCTGCTTGGGACATGTGAGCGAGTGTATCTTCATAAAATAAGAGTTCCTACAGCATAGTTTAATTTAGGAGCGATTTTTGTTTTAAATTGAGGAAACCTGTTTTATTTTTGAATACTTTTTTTATATATATATATAAAAAAAAATACAGACCTGGAACCACCGTAAGCGTGTGTGTTTGAAGGCAATGAGATTGCAAATCTCTTGTGTACACTTTAAAAAAAAAGTTCACAAATGATATGTTCCCTGGTAAACGTGTGTGACCTTTTAGTTCAGAACTGTGACCTTTGACCGCAGCCTAGAATGACAGGTTGAAAATTTCTGTCTTTCTTTCTGTCTTTCCTTTCCTTCTGTCCTTTCTTTCCTTCTGTCCTTTCTTTCCTTCTGTCCTTTCTTTCCTTCCGTCCTTTCTTTCCTTCCGTCCTTTCTTTCCTTCCGTCCCTCCTTTCTTTCCTTCCCTCCTTTCTTTCCTTCCCTCCTTTCTTTCCTTCCCTCCTTTCTTTCCTTCCCTTCCCTCCCCCCGATGGAGAATCTTGGCTCACCAGCATGAACTCAAAAGCACAAAACTGCTCAACCTCTGGACTAGTTGTCCCGTTCGGAGAGACTACAGGTGTAGCTGGTATGAGGGGGGGTTGCGGGAGTAGGGTGAGCTCACAGTGCAAGCTTAGGTAGTTAACACAGCGATGCTCTTATTTTCTGGCCTGCACTGGTGATGAACAGAGTTCCATCTCCGCCATATGGGACAATGAGTCGACACCTCAAGGCTGCCTCCTGGGGTTACTTTGGAGGGGGGGAGTTGCGGTGTCTGGAATGAGAGACTGGTGATCGTCCAGTTCTTTTCCGCTAGGTCCTACAAGGGTTGTTAACCCTCCAGGTATGTCCTAGAGTCTCCGAGAATTAAGAGGTTGACCACTTGCAAACTCTGGAGAACAATCATGGGGCGTTTTTTTTTCACTTACTTTGACCATTCGTGTTTATCAGTTTTTACAAATATTGGATACAACGGGGGTGGGGAAGAGAAGGTTTGCTCAGCCATCAGTCAAAGGTCATCCATTCAGTTAGCGAGTGTCTGTTCGTTTCTCATTTGGCGGTGGGCGACCATTGGAGGGAGCGTGGAGGTGGGGGGGGTGGGGGGGGCCATGCGTCCGACCAGAGTTGGCGAACCACATGAACGCCATGCGGGCCCAAGAGAGTCTACCGCCAGTCGGGTGAGGCCGCCGATTGGCATCGTTCTTGCTCAACCCAGCTCATGGGAGAAAGTTGCCCACTGGCTGGAGGAATATGGACTCCTTTTGAGCTGCATGTATGGCTAGTAGAACGAGAGAGCGTGGTAGCCCGAGGGAAATGGGCTTGGTTTTTTTTTGTTGAAAAAAAAGCAAGTTATCCCATAAGCAGAGTGAGCAATCAACGAGTCAGATCGATGGGGATTTGTGACATTATCTTTCTGTTTCTTTTAAAATGACCCATACAGTTGATTGCTAGCCCATGAACAGGTGATATATATATAAATATATCTCCCTATCTATTCTTAAAATGCTTCAAAACCACAAAGGGGCAGATACTAGTTTGCATTTATGTATTTAAAGAAAATAATCGGGGGGAGTCTTTGTTGCGTTCTAAGGTTTGTTCACACACTGAAGACTTGCGGTTTTACAGTGAGGTTTTTAACACTGCGTTTTAGTTGTGCCAACTTGGGAGGCACAGTGTATATACTGTAGAAAGGAGTATTTGTACATGACTTGCCAATCAAAAAAAAAATAAAAAATAAAACAGCTTTATTACCTCATGCAAGCTCATATAAACCAATAGAATTACTACATGTTCTACCAGTTTAGACTACCCACATACTACCTCTGACAACATTCTCACTAGAAAATCTTTTTGTTTTTGTCTTTTTTTTCTTTAAAGTGTTATTCAGGTCAGCACAAAATTGCAGTGTAATCTTTATTTGACGGGCTGGAAAGAGAATCGTTCTGTGATATCGACTGTAGTAGGCTGATTCCTTCTTATGATATATTATATTTTTTAAGTGTGAATCGAAGACCAATTTTTAATGATTTTGTGACCAGTTTTCAAATGTTACTTGAAGGGGCACTGTCATCGTGGATCCTTGGCTTTAAGAGACTCATCAAGTGCGACAGATCGATTTGAGGGAAAATGTGCTTGATCTCTTCAGTATTTGTTCCAAAGAAAAGCGCACATTTTTTTCATTTAAGCATCGAGTTCCTGCTCTTAGTCTTCAAAGATACAATTCAGGCCATATCCTTGAAACTTAGACATAAACTGTTCTCCAACTTTGGTCGCTCCCCGTCGCACTTGGCCCTTAAAGTTAGTCGATGATGTGTAGGCCAAGCCGTTCCTGATGACAGTGGCCCCTTTAATTGTGGGTGGGTAGAGGGCGCTGGGCCTGATTTTCACCTTCAGCGCCCGGGCGCGAGAGCTTTGCCCGGTAAGCAATGCCCATTGCAGATCTGGGCATAGACTGCCCTTGATTTTTAAAAATTGATGGATGGTAAATTATTGGGCCCAAGTTTTGAGAATGGATGCTCCTGGGTGAGTGAGGCTCTGAACACTGGGCATTGAAGAGAAACCTGCCCTCGTATCTCCAGACCTTTTTATAGGGTGGGGGGGAAGTTGGACATAAAAGAGGTCTCCTGGAATTGTGGGTTTGGTGGTCAGATTGGAGTTGGTGATGAGCGGTCTCCTCACTACTGGCTATTTTGAGGTCCTCAAACTACAATGTTCTCTCACCTGGTCAGCTGGAGGGAGTCTTGGGGGATCAACCTTTGGGATTGAGCAACTGGGAAGATGTCGGGAGCAGAGGAAACGAAAGCCCGTCCCCCATTCCCCCACCCTACCCCAGCTCTTTGGGAGGGTCTCCCTTGGTTCTGAAAGAGATACCTCCTGCTAACCAAAGGAGAAGGAGCTGCGGGGATGTGCGAGAGAAGGAATAGAAGTTGATGCTACATTACATCGTGTTATTGGAGGAAAGAGCAGGAGGGAGTCGGACTTATTGGTTGCTCGTTCAAAGAGCGCAGGAGCGATGGACCCAAATTGCCTCCTGTGCTGTAGCATTCTACGATTCGATATTATCAGGCGGCAGGATCTCTTTGCGCTCAGTACAGCTGATGCTGCTAAACAGCCCCAGAGAGGACGAAATGGCCTATAAAATTCAAGTCTTTAAAAGTGTAAATAACAGGAACCAGGAGGAGATGACTGGGCAAAGATGGTGCAGGGTTGGGGGGTCAGTCGAGAAGTTCTCACGTAGAATCAGTTCCGAGAGTATCCTGACCGGATTGCCATGGTAACCTAGTCCCTTTTACAGACGCATGGGGCTTGAGCAGTGAAGCAACAAAATGGCGCCTTGCTCTGCCGACCGCCTCCATTTTTAAAATGCACGCCAGTGCCAGAGACACCACGAGGCCGCAGTCCTGGGGCTTTCAAATCCTGTTTCGTGTTGGCCTACTGTGAGGACAGCTAACTCCTCGTGGCCCGTTGCTGGTGTTAAGTTCGGACGGGCATTTAGTCGAGATGGGCACACCTGACTACTTCCCGTTTGTAGTAAAGTGTCTCGTGGAGCCCGAGTTCCTCTTGAGGCTGGGCTGCAGACCTGACGGCAATTTTAAAAAAATAAATAATGAAGTGAAAGGTTGCAAATGAGATTGCCTGCCCTCCTTCCAATGGAAGCAGGCTGAAAGTCTTCCCAGGATTGTAAACAGGGGCCCCCCTTTCGAAAACTCTACTCAAAACAGAGAGAATGGGAGAGGTTGGGTCGGGACAAGTTGGGGGGGAGGAGGAGGAGGAGGAGGAGGTGGGGGAAGACAAGAATGGAGCCCCTTTTGAACACATTGGAGCAGAAACTAATCCGCTGCCTTGGGGCAGCACATTTATTCCCCCTCCTCCTCCTCCTCCATCCAAGACAAAAACATTTCTCTTCAGGAGCCGGAGGATGGCAGGCACGAGGTTGCTTTGTGAACTGTGGCAGTGTGAACAGACTTGACGTCCCCTGATTTTGGGGGGGGAAAGGGGGTGAGGAGGAGGAGGAGGGGCAGGCTTGAAGGATGCCTCGATCGCTGTCTCTGGCCGATGATGTCTTGCTTTGATTTGAAACTCTTAAATCTGTTCTGCCGTTCTTTTTTTAAAAAAAAAAGTTTTCTTTTCCTTCTGGTTTTGATGTATTCTGTGTATGCTTTATAATATGAATGTGCACATTTTTTTTTTAAGAAAAGGAAAAAATCAATAGTAACAGAGAATGGGTTGTGGTTCTAGCTTAAATTTCTAATTTCAAACGGTCTTTAGTGAGATGGAGTCCCCACCCCCCGGACCCCTGTTTTTTTTTTCTTTTTGCAGAGTGCGGGCTCTGGTCACAAAGCAAGTATCACGTCTGTCCACCTCTCGTCCCCCCGTCCCCCAAATCCCTCCGCCCGCTTTCTGTCGGACGCTTCCAAATGCCTGCCAGTCAGGAATCGTTTGAAGAACGGTGGGGGAATGGGGTTGAGGGGGGCGCGCGAGTGTAATCTGCCCCCTTCCCCCTCACATTTAGGAATCTTGACCTTTTGGTGATCTTGAAGTGGTGGCTTTTTAAAAGATGATTTTTCGGGAAGGAGAAATCTTAAGGAGAAACCTCCACGTGATTTGATTTGACGAAGCTGTTTGCCAAAAGTGTACTTTTTCTTTTTGAAACAAATAAGGTTTGACGTGCAGGGGGGATTCTGAGGAAAGCAGAATCTGTCTCTTTAAGAGTTATGCTGCCATTCTGTGCTGCTAAGTAACCGTAATTGCTTTCAATAAACTTTACTGTTCCATGCAATTTTTTTTTGTGTTTTGTTAAAGCAGTTTTTTTTTTTCTGTTGTTTCAAATGTTGAATTTACTTTCCGGCCATTGGATCGAAAGTCACTAAAATGAACCAATTTACCAAAATGTTCATGTCCCACATTGGAGTGTAGACGCTGCCAGTTGTTGGAGGGAAAATCATTCAATAGACTTTCAGCATCGCTGCCCCTCTCCTCCCCCTCGCTCCTCTCTCTATTCTCCCCCTTCTCGTGCCCTCGCTCCACTCCAATCTCATCCCCCCCTTCTCGTCCCCTCTACCCTCGCTCCTCTCTCCATTCTCTCCCCTCTCCTCCCCCTCGCTCCACTCTCCTCCTCCCCTTCTCATCCCCACTCCCCTCGCTCCTCTCTCCATTCTCTCCCCTCTCCTCCCCCTCGCTCCACTCTCCTCCTCCCCTTCTCGTCCCCTCTACCCTCGCTCCTCTCTCCATTCTCTCCCCTCTCCTCCCCCTCGCTCCACTCTCCTCCTCCCCTTCTCATCCCCACTCCCCTCGCTCCTCTCTCCATTCTCTCCCCTCTCCTCCCCCTCGCTCCACTCTCCTCCTCCCCTTCTCGTCCCCTCTACCCTCGCTCCTCTCTCCATTCTCTTCCCCTCTCCTCCCCCTCGCTCCACTCTCCTCCTCCCCTTCTCATCCCCGCTCCTCTCTCCATTCTCTTCCCCTCTCCTCCCCCTCGATCCACTCTCCTCCCCTTCTCATCCCCACTCCCCTCGCTCCTCTCTCCATTCTCTCCCCCTCTCCTCCCCCTCGCTCCACTCTCCTCCTCCCCTTCTCATCCCCGCTCCCCTCGCTCCTCTCTCCATTCTCTTCCCCTCTCCTCCCCCTCGCTCCACTCTCCTCCCCTTCTCATCCCCGCTCCCCTCGCTCCTCTCCATTCTCTTCCCCCCCCCCCCAGTCCCCTCTGCCCCTCGCTCCGTCCCATTCTCTCCCTCCCTTCTCCTCCCCTCTGCCCCCGCTCCCCTCGCTCCTCTCCATTCTCTTTTCCCCCCCCCCCTTCTCATCCCTTCTGCCCCTGCTCCCCTCGCTCCTCTCCACTCTCTTCCCCTCCCTTCTCGTCCCCGCTCCCCTCGCTCCTCTCTATTCTCTTTCCCCCCCCTTCTCACCCCCTCGCTCCTCTCTGTTCTCTTTCCCCCCTTCTCGTCCCCTCTCGCCCCTCTCCACTCTCTCCCCTGCTGTGTGTAGAGGGCAAATTATGGGACTATGAGGAAATACTCCCTTGTTGGCCTGGAGAATTGCCCGGTGGGAGTGGGTTTCTGGAGTGTGTAACTTTGGGACCTCCCTGTGGTTTTGAGCCATCTCTTTCACCAACTAGTGGGCAGTTTTTGGTACAAATCACAGCATTAGCTTATCTCCATGTCTCCCACATGTCAGACTGGTCAAAAAAGTACAAGGGAGAGTGGCAATTTGGATCCAAAATTGGCTCAGTGGCAGGAAGCAAAGGGTAATGGTGGAGGGTATTTTGTGCCTGGAAGGCTGTTTCCAGTGGGGTTCTGCAGGGCTCAGTCCTAGGTCCCTCGCATTTCATGATATATATTAATGATTTGGACTTGAATGTAGGGGGCATGATTAAGAAGTTTGCAGATGATACAAAAATTGGCCGTGTGGTTGATAGTGGGGAGGAAAGCTGTGGACTGCAGGAAGATATCAATGGACTGGTCAGGTGGGCAGAAAAATGGCAAATGGAATTCAATCCGGAGAAGTGTGAGGTAATGCATTTTGGGAGGGCAAACAAGGCAAGGGAGTACACAATAAATGGGAGGATACTGAGAGGTGTAAAGGAAGTGAGGGACCTTGGAGTGCATGTCCACAGATCCCTGAAGGTAGCAGGACAGGTAGATAAGGTGGTTAAGAAGGCGTATGGAATACTTTCCTTTATTAGCCGAGGCATAGAATGTAAGAGTAGGGAGGTTATGCAGAACTGTATGAAACACTGGTTAGGCCACAGCTTGAGTACTGCGTACAGTTCTGGTCACCACATTACAGGAAAGATGTAATTGCACCAGAGAGGGTACAGAGGAGATTTACGAGGATGTTGCCAGGACTGGAGAATTTTAGCTATGAGGAAAGATTGGATAGGCTGGGGTTGTTCTCCTTGGAACAGAGGAGGCTGAGGGGAGATTTAATTGAAGTATACAAAATTGAGAGGCCTAGATAGAGTGGATAGGGAGGACCTATTTCCCTTAGCAGAGAGGTCAATAACCAGGGGGTATAGATTTAAAGTAATTGGTAGAAGGATTAGAGGGGAGCTGAGGAGAATTTTTTTTCACCCAGAGGGTGGTGGGGGTCTGGAACTCACTGCCTGAAAGGGTGGGAGAGGCAGAAACCCTCAACTCATTTAAAAAGTACCTGGATGTGCACCAGAAGTGCCGTAACCTACAAGGTTATGGACCAAGTGCTGGAAAGTGGGATTAGGCCGGGTGGCTCATTTTTGGCTAGCACGGACACGATGGGCCGAATGGCCGCCTTTCTGTGCCGTAAATTTTCGATGATTTTTATTTTTATTTTTTCCTTCAAGATTTTTTTTTTAATAAACTTTTTGTGGAGTGCTGGGTGGGGAAAACGGGAAAGAGTAGGAAGCCTAAACGCAGGCCCACCTGGCCAGACCCAGTCACCAACTCGAGTGTCCCAAGGCAACCGGATGGCAATGTCCACTCCCTCCAGATCAGAGGACGCTCGGCTGGAGTCTGTGACACCGATCCCCTCCCCACCGTACGTTGTCAGTCTCCGAACGAAACATGGGGTCTGTCTCATTGCTGATCTGTAAACCAATTGCTTTGTGGCTTCGAGCTGATGCCAATCTAAAGTCCCCATCTCTGGCGGGGCTGCAGAATCACCAATGGTGGGGCGGGGACAAGCTCCAGTCATGTCTGAGCAGCAAGAAGCCTCTCGTTCATCCCAGGAACAAAGGGAGGCCTGTTAGAAGACGGTTAACAGGCTGACCTTTCACCTCCAGGGCCTGGTTCACCTCCAGCCCAGACGACACAGAATGACCCACTTTTATTTCTGTCTGCTGGCCGTAAAGGCTCTCCGGAATTCAGCGGGCTGTCTGAACCCAGCTCCCAGCGTAACGCGCCTCTTAATTCAGCAATAAGTTGGTTAATTTGACTTGGGGGGGGTGGGGGGTGAGAGAGAGAGGCCGTAACAACAGTTGGTGTTGGGAATGGAGATGTCCCTACGTTCCGAAGTTGAGGTTAGGGCAGATCAGAGAGAACTTTACTCCGCGGCTGTCTGGGCTGCACTGGGTCTGGGAGCGGTCAACAACGAAAGGGAAAGTTTTCCTTTCCCCTCACTGACGTTCAACGAAGTAGCCATTTTGGAAGAGCATTTGGGGGGGGGGGAGGGGGGGGAGGAGAAAGAGCGCCCGAGGCAGTAATTTTAACCTAAACCCTATGTATCTTGTGACCAAAATTAATTGAAAACTGCAACTATTAATAACTAATGTCTCCATCCTAATAAGACACGAGCAGAGGAGGACGGGAGGGGCAATAAGGCTGAGCTTGCAGGTTATATTTTAAGGCGTTTGTAGACGGCCCACTCAAAAGCGGCCAGTGCCCACTCGACTGAGGGGAGGGATCGAGTCAGGAATAGTTCTGATCTTGCAATGTTGAGGGAGCAAGGTTAAATATGGAATGGCTGTACATTCCAGACGACTTACGAGCACCTCATAAATTTTGAGTGGATTCAGTCCCCGCTGCAGGCCTGGATAATTGAAAGCTCCTCCCAATGGCGAGAGGGGAAGGCCGGGGGCTAATAACCAGCGTGGGATTTAAGGCCCGGTTTCCACGGAAACTGGGCACCCAAAAGAAAATAAGCCCAAAAAAAGCTTAGATATTTAACGTGCGACGGTTACGTTTAAATACAAACAGACGGGAGTCAAAATAAATGGTTGTAAAAGTGCAGTTTGCTCACAATTTCCTTCTAAGTTTCAGTGGGAAATTTAAAAAGTGGGATTTAGCCAAAAATCACTCCGCATCTGGAAGAGAAACAGGTTAACATCGTCGATGTGACCCTTCAGCTGAAAGGTGTAATGGGAGCTCAGTCCTGGAGCAAATTCTTTTGCCTCCCCTGTCCGAACACGCAGGAGGTCGCTGGCCGTACCTTTCCGGAACGTTCTTTTGTGTCCCGTCCCGCCCCCCTCACCCCCGAGTTCTGGCTCGCTCTTACGCGAAGGATTAACGGGGGGGGGGGGGGGGGAAAGGGAGGAGGAGGAATTACATTGCAATTCACTCCAGCTTGACGTCGGCCCGACTTCACAACCAAAAGCCTGCTGTAGGCCGGCTTTCGCCCCCAAAGCCACGATGGGCTTGACGCATGAAGGCGAGACGCGTTTTCGTTTTACAGTGCAGAGAAAATTTAAATGTGGAGACGGAAACGTTTGTTTTTTTTGGGGGAGTGGGCAGGGGAATATTGACACAGCGAAAAGCTGCAGATAAACCTTTCTCGGTCAAAAGGGGAATTAAAAAAATACCTTTCACGGGGGTTATGGGTTTATTTTCACAGCATCTTAACTATGTCTTTTGTGTTTATTTTGTCTGAAAGAGGCCCCAAAATCTCCTCTACTCAACATCTCCGATGTAACCTGTGACCCTGACGTTGGTGGGCGCAATGGCGGGGAGGTATAAATAATTAAAAACCGAACTGGCAGCCGTCATTGTACAAATCTTTGTGTTGCTTTATTAATTTTCCTTTCTCCGAAGATAAATCAGACAAGAGAGAGTCTTGTTACTGTCACTGTGGCAGATTTAAATGAAGTTTGTTTTTTTTTTAAATCTTTGTTTTTACGAGGGGGCCTTCCACTCGCTTAAAATAAAAGGAGGGTTTTGGGTCTCGTATTACAAGCTCTGTTAACCCCTTCGTTACTCCGCATTTAAAACAAATACATTTTTAATTATTGAGAGCGGGCCAGAGCCTCGTTAGAAATTCTTGGGGCTCCGGGCGCCAAAAATAATCGGGTCACCCTCCCTCTCGCACCTGTGGTACAAGCCCCCCCCCCGCGACTTCATCGCCCCCTCCGCCCCCTGGCCATTATCCATTCAAACTTTTGCGTCAGCCGTGGCTCCATGGGTGGCCCTCTCACCTCTGAACCCAAAGGTCGTGGGTTCAAGTCCCCCTCCAGACACTAAGCCAACACTCCCAGTGGCAGGGCTGAGGGAGCGCCGCCTTTCGGATGGGATGTTAGAACCGAGGCCTCGTCTGCCCTCGCAGGCGGACGTAAAAGATCCCGCGGCCACTATTTCGACGAAGAGCAGGGGAGTTCTCCCCGTTGTCCAGGGCCAATATTTATCCCTCAACCAACATCGCTAAACAAACGGGTTATTTGGTCATGATCACGTTGCTGTTTGTGGGATCTTGCTGTGCGCAGATTGGCTGCCGCGCTCCCCGCATTACAGCAGAGGCAACGTTCAAAAAAAGTACTTCGCTGGCCAGAAAGTGCTTTGAGGTCATGAAAGACGCAAGTTTGTCCTTTCCTCCTGCCGAGGTGACGGACCTGTATTGAGACAGACCTGAGCTGCGGCCGAATCCAGACACAGGAGAGGGCACTGACAGACAGTAGCCATTCACCAGACCCCCCTCCCGACCCTACCCCCACCCCAGAAAGCCACTCCCCAGTCACACTTCACGATGTCAATCAACTCGAGCACCCTCAGCCTGACTGAGCCCATCACTTAGATCACAGACTGCAGCCCCTTCCCCCGTGGCGGTGTCTAGCCGCTGGTCGATTTCTTGGCCCCCCGCCCCTGCCCACACAAAGTCCACCCCTTGGGCCTTCTCCACTGCCGGCAGCCCTGACGAACGCACAAGAAAAAGTGCCTGCCCTTTAACCTGGTTGCCAGGGTGACGAGCAGCTGTATGTCCAAGAGTCATTTCACACTGATTATTTCCTCGTTTCCACTGGCAGATGTCAGCCCTCCTCATTCCCCAACCCCAAACAGCTGAGGTTTGAGTGTCTCCATCAGGAACGTGCCATTTCTTGGTCCCAAGACTGAATACCCGAAGGTTAGCTCCTCAATCGATGTACTGAGAAAATCATTGCTCAAAGTTGTTCACATCATTAATGCTGATCACTGAGGGAGTGTTTCTGTACCCAGTCACTGTGCCCTCTGAATACTGAGGGAGTGTTTCTGTACCCGGTCACTGCGCCCTCTGAATACTGAGGGAGTGTTTCTGTACCCACTCACTGTGCCCTCTGAATACTGAGGGAGTGTTTCTGTCCCCACTCACTGTGCCCTCTGAATACTGAGGGAGTGTTTCTGTACCCACTCACTGTGCCCTCTGAATACTGAAGGAGTGTTTCTGTCCCCACTCACTGTGCCCTCTGAATACTGAGGGAGTGTTTCTGTCCCCACTCACTGTGCCCTCTGAATACTGAGGGAGTGTTTCTGTCCCCACTCACTGTGCCCTCTGAATACTGAGGGAGTGTTTCTGTCCCCACTCACTGTGCCCTCTGAATACTGAGGGAGTGTTTCTGTACCCACTCACTGTGCCCTCTGAATACTGAGGGAGTGTTTCTATCCCCACTCACTGTGCCCTCTGAATACTGAGGGAGTGTTTCTGTACCCAGTCACTGTGCCCTCTGAATACTGAAGGAGTGTTTCTGTACCCACTCACTGTGCCCTCTGAATACTGAGGGAGTGTTTCTGTACCCAGTCACTGTGCCCTCTGAATACTGAAGGAGTGTTTCTGTACCCAGTCACTGTGCCCTCTGAATACTGAGGGAGTGTTTCTGTACCCACTCACTGTGCCCTCTGAATACTGAGGGAGTGTTTCTGTACCCACTCACTGTGCCCTCTGAATACTGAGGGAGTGTTTCTGTACCCACTCACTGTGCCCTCTGAATACTGAGGGAGTGTTTCTATCCCCACTCACTGTGCCCTCTGAATACTGAGGGAGTGTTTCTGTACCCAGTCACTGTGCCCTCTGAATACTGAGGGAGTGTTTCTGTACCCAGTCACTGTGCCCTCTGAATACTGAAGGAGTGTTTCTGTACCCACTCACTGTGCCCTCTGAATACTGAGGGAGTGTTTCTATCCCCACTCACTGTGCCCTCTGAATACTGAGGGAGTGTTTCTGTACCCAGTCACTGTGCCCTCTGAATACTGAGAGAGTGTTTCTGTACCCAGTCACTGTGCCCTCTGAATACTGAGGGAGTGTTTCTGTACCCAGTCACTGTGCCCTCTGAATACTGAGGGAGTGTTTCTATCCCCACTCACTGTGCCCTCTGAATACTGAGGGAGTGTTTCTGTACCCACTCACTGTGCCCTGTGAATACTGAAGGAGTGTTTCTGTTCCCACTCACTGTGCCCTCTGAATACTGAGGGAGTGTTTCTGTACCCAGTCACTGTGCCCTCTGAATACTGAGGGAGTGTTTCTGTACCCAGTCACTGTGCCCTCTGAATACTGAGGGAGTGTTTCTGTACCCACTCACTGTGCCCTCTGAATACTGAGGGAGTGTTTCTGTACCCAGTCACTGTGCCCTCTGAATACTGAGGGAGTGTTTCTGTACCCAGTCACTGTGCCCTCTGAATACTGAGGGAGTGTTTCTGTACCCAGTCACTGTACTCTTTGTGGCTGCAGTCTTAGGCATCCATTATTCTATTTGAAACCTTAAAAAGTCCTCAAAGCCCATCAGTGGCCAAACATTTGGTCACCGCACCGACCCTTTCTGTTCCTGGGTTCATGCCCTTTGTCCATTTTCTTTTTTGCCCTTTTCTGCAAAGCATTGTGTGGGATGTTCTTCACATTGTAGACAATCTGAACCCCTCGATTAGATTCCAGTCTGTAACTCACTCCCGGGTATCCATTATTCTATATATAAACCACCTGAACCCCTCGATTGGATTCCAGTCTGTAACTCACTCCCGGGTATCCATTATTCTATATATAAACCATCTGAACCCCTCGATTAGATTCCAGACTGTAACTCACTCCCAGGTATCCATTATTCTATATATAAACCATCTGAACCCCTCGATTAGATTCCAGACTGTAACTCACTCCCGGTTATCCATTATTCTATATATAAACCATCTGAACCCCTCGATTAGATTCCAGCCTGTAACTCACTCCCAGGTATCCATTATTCTATATATAAACCATCTGAACCCCTCGATTAGATTCCAGTCTGTAACTCACTCCCAGGTATCCATTATTCTATATATAAACCATCTGAACCCCTTGATTAGATTCCAGTCTGTAACTCACTCCCAGGTATCCATTATTCTATATATAAACCATCTGAACCCCTCGATTAGATTCCAGCCTGTAACTCACTCCCAGGTATCCATTATTCTATATATAAACCATCTGAACCCCTTGATTAGATTCCAGTCTGTAACTCACTCCCAGGTATCCATTATTCTATATATAAACCATCTGAACCCCTCGATTAGATTCCAGCCTGTAACTCACTCCCAGGTATCCATTATTCTATATATAAACCATCTGAACCCCTCGATTAGATTCCAGCATTTTCAGGCTCAATGTTTATAAAAATTATCAATGAATTTTGTCCTATGGAATAATGCTACGGGTGCCTTTGCATAAATGACTAAGGGACTGCTACTTTTCCAATTATCCGACAGGAAAATCCCATTGCCTCCTGTTTTCTCCATGTCGAGATCGTGATATTATTGAGCGAATGTGATTCACTCACTGAGCAGCCAATGTCCTGCCCTAATCACCTGTCCATTTCACCGTCCAGAGCTCCTCCCACCTTAACCCAGGGCAGATGTTTTTGAGAGGTTCCAGATGTTGCGGCAATTAGTCACAATCACTTGCAATGGTAAGGGGAGGGGCGCCAGAAGCGGGGCTGGAGGACCTGAAACTTCCCCTATCAATGCATTGGGAATCAAATTGAGGTCTCTCTCTTCATCACGTGGGAACGAGTGTGGCAGATATGGTTCACCAGACAATGAAAACCATTAATCCCTGCTCAGATACTTAGGGGGTGATTTTAACCCCAAGAACGGGTGGGTTGGGGGCAGGCGGGAATTGAAAATAGTTGGTTTTTTTTGGGTCGCGACTACAAAATTTTCAGACTTTGCATTCCCAGTGGGAAGCCTGGACTTTTACACGCCCGAGTTAAACCCGGAAATAAAGCCGGGTTGCGGTCGCGACCCAAAAAACAACTATTTTCAACTCCCGCCCGCCCCCAACCAACCCGTTCTTGGGGGTTAAAATCACCCCCCTTTGGTGACTGAAGTGCACCCACTTTATGGAATGAAAGAACTTGCATTATACACGACCTCAGGACGTCCCAAAGCGCTTTACAGCCAATGAAGTACTTTTTGAAGTGTAGTCACTGTTGTAATGTAGGAAACACGGCAGCCAATTTGCGCACAGCAAGATCCCACAAACAGCAATGTGATAAATGACCAGATTATCTGTTTTAGTGATACTGGTTGAGGGATAAATATTGGCCAGGACACCGGAGAGAACTCCCCTGCTCTTTTTCAAAATAATGGGATCTTTTACATCCACCTGAGAGGGGCAGACAGGGCCCTGGTTTAACATCTCATCTGAAAGACGGCACCTCCGACAGTGCAGCGCTCCCTCAGTGCTGCACTGGGAGTGTCGGCCTAGATTTTGAGTTCTGGAGTAGGACTTGTACAATGGTTGACACCTAGCTAGTTAGTGAAGCCCCTGGACCTGCACTCTGGGCACTGATGTGGCGAACGTTTGTCCTGTTCATAACCTTTCCATGACGCACAGAGTTGAAGCTTATCTTGGTCCTCATGTCATAAGCACATCAGATAGTTCACTCCCCACTAGGGTTCAGTTGGTGAGTTCACCTGCCTGGTGGGAATTACCAGGGTCCCAGCTACAACCGCTAGTCTGTGCTGAGTAAACTGATTCACCACCAGCACTCTTGTCGATGGCACGTGCCATCTTTAGGATGCACTGTGACCTCCACCACTGAGAAGGACAAGACCAGAAGCCCCCTGGGAAGACCATCTCCTCGCCGAGTCACCACACCGTCGCAGACTTGGCCAAATATCGGCCGCTCCTTCATCGCCGCTGGGTCCAAATCCTGGGATTCCCCTACCCAACACCGTAGTTGAGTTAGCATCGGTGACCAGGCCTGCGGCGGTTCAAGGGGAAGGCCTGCCAACCACCTTCTCGGGGCAACCAGGAGTCGGCAACAAATGCCAGCCTTGCCCACACCCTGAGAAAAAATGTGAAAGAAACCTCAGCCAAGGTGGCAGTAGGGTTGCTCGCGATTGGTCTCTGTGCCCCAAGGGTTTCTTCTCCCTATTGCTGTCCGGTCATTCCGGCTGGAAATGTTCAGTGAGAACGAGCATCGCCTCCTTCCCACAATTTGTTGCCTCGTTGCCTCAGGGTTTCACAGTGACCACTCGGGTGTGGCACTGGATGGCACCCAGTGCCCATGGAACTGGGACCCTCACAAAAATCAGTGCCTTCAGGAGAGGAAGAAAGAAAATTGGAGGGGGTAAAAATAAAGTTATGAACCTCTGTCTCACTCTCTCCCCACTCACTGCCCCTCCCCTCACTCTCTCTCCCCTCACTCTCTCTCCCCTCACTCTCTCCCTTCTTTCTCTCCCCCCTCACTGCCCCTCCCCCTCTCACTCTCTCTCTCCTCTTACCCCTCACTCCCTCTTCCCTTGCTCTCTCTCCCTTACTCTTTCTCTCCCCCTCTCTGCCCTCATCCCCCCTCCCCTCACTCCCTCTCCCCTTACTCTCTCTGTCTCCCCTTACACACTCCCGTTACTCTCTACCTGCTCTTTCTCCCCTCATGCCCCTCCCTCAGCCTCTCTCCCCTTACTCTCTCTTCCCCTCTCTCCTCCCACTCTCTGTCTCTTCCTCTTCTCTCTCCCCTCACTCTCCCTCCCCTCACTCTCCCCCTCACTCTCCTTCCTCTCACTCCCTCGCCCCTCATTCTCCCTCCCCTCACTCTCCCTCCCCTCACTCTCTCTCCCTTTACTCTCCCTCCCCTCACTCCCTCGCCCCTCACTCTCCCTCCCCTCACTCTCCCCCTCACATTCCTTCCTCTCACTCCCTTGCCCCTCATTCTCCCTCCTCTCATTCTCACTCCCCTTACTCTCACTCCCCTCACCCTCCCCTCACTCTCCCTCCCCTCACTCTCCCCTCACTCTCCCTCCCCTCACTCTCTCTCCCTTCACTCTCCCTCCCATCACTCTTCTTTCCCTTGCTCTCCCTCACCCTCCCCTCACTCTCCCTCCTTTCACTCTCCCTCCCCTCACTCTCCCCTCACTCTCCCTCCCCTCACTCTCCCTCCCCTCACTCTCTCTCCCTTCACTCTCCCTCCCATCACTCTTCTTTCCCTTGCTCTCCCTCCCCCTCACCTCACTCTCCCTCCTTTCACTCTCCCTCCCCTCACTCTCCCTCCCCTCACTTTCTCTCCCCTCACTCTCCCTCTCCTCACTCCCCCCTCCCCTCACTCTCCCTCCCCTCACTCTCCCTCCCCTCACTCTCCCTCCCCTCACTCTCCCTCCCCTCACTCCCTCTCCTCACTTTCTCTCCCCTCACTCTCCCTCCCCTCAATCTCCCTCCCTCACTCTCTTACCCCTCACTCCCTCGCCCCTCACTCTCCCTGCCCCCTCACTCTCCCTCCCTCACTTCCTCACCCCTCACTCTCCCTCCCCTCACTCCCCCTCCCCTCACTCCCCCTCCCCTCACTCCGCCTCCCCTCCCTCCACTCTCCCTCGCTCTCTGACATTTGGACTCTGCCAGTCTAGAGGGAGTGAGTTAACTTTCAGGATCGAGAGTCACAAACGAAATTTTGATAATTGAGTGCCAGAACCTCAATATTGGCTAAAAGGATGTGCCAAAGAATGTGGGTTTGGTGGGCGAGGAAGGTACAGGGCCTGGAGACCCACACATTTGCTTCTCGTAAAGCAATCTGGTCAAAAAAGTAAACTGTCCAGCCAAAAAACAGACGGTTGCAAACTCTAACGTCATTGGCGATTTTGTTCCAATGGGAACCCCTCTCCCTCCCCTCACAGTACGAATTGTAGGGCCGTTCATTCATATATCAACATGTTAAACACTGTCATGCTTGGAAGGACAAAAAAATATTAAAAAGTCTCCCTCATGGGTTAGCTTTTCTCCTTTTGAGAATTCCTTTATTCAGGTAAGTGGGATGTCAGTTATAATGAGTGGCCGTTCTGTAGGAGGAGAGCAGGTCTCGGGGAATGTCAGAACTATCACTTAAATGGCTGGAGCAGCCTGGCTCATTTGGCCAAACGCCCACTTCACGTGGTACAGTGAGGTAAAAATAAACTGCCCATAAGAGAATTGAAAATTCTCATCCTTGTCTTTCAAATCCCTCCATGGCCTCGCCCCCTCCCTATCCCTGTGACCTCCTCCAGACCTACAACCCTCCGAGATCTCTGCTCTCCTCCAATCCTGGCCTCTTGCGCATCCCCCGATTTTAATCGCTCCACCATTGGCGGCCGTGCCTTCAGCTGCCTAGGGCCCTAAGCTCTGGAATTCCCTCCCTAAACCTCTCCACCTCTCTCTCCTCCATTAAGATGCTCCTTAAAACCTACCTCTTTGACCAAGCTTTTGGTCACCTGTCCTAATATCTCCTGATATGGCTCGGTGTCAAATTTTGTCTGATAATCGCTCCTGTGAAGCGCCTTGGGACGTTTTTCTATGGTAGAGGCGCTATATGAATGCAATTGCTTATTGGTGTGGGAATTAGCTGATCTCACCAGTGCAATGGAAGGCCTATTTCAATTTGTCATGAGCCATTGGTATTAACAACATCTTGCACTGAACTTAACATCAAGAAAAGTCTTCACGGAGGCCTGAGCAAAAAATGAAGGAGATATTTGGAGGGGGCGATAGCAACATTGGAACATAGGAGCAGGAGCAGGCCATTCAGCCCCTCGAGCCTGTTCTGCCATTCAATGAGATCATGGCTGACCTGTATCTTAACTCCATTTACCCGCCTTGGTTCCAGAACCCTTAATACCCAACAAAAATCCATCAATCTCAGTTTTGAAATTTTCAATTGACCCCCAGCTTTTTGGGGGAGAGAGTTCCAGATTTCCACTCCCCTTTGCGTGAAGAAGTGCTCCCTGAACGGTCCAGCTCTAATTTTAAGGTTATGCCCCCTTGTTCTGGACTCTCCCACCCCACCAGCGGAAATATTTTCTCTCTATCTACCCTATCAAATCCTTCAATCATCTTAAATATCTCAATGAGATCACCCCTTAATCTTCTATACTGCAGCGAATACAGGGCTAGTCTATGCAACCCGTGTTTTATTTTTAAATGCCCTTTGCTGGCCTCTTGAAGTGGTTCCCATTAAATAAGAAAAGAGATTGGCCAGGGTTCGATGACATTTTAATGACCACTGTCGAGCAGCTTTATTTTCTTTGATTGCAATATATTTACTGTCCATAAACCTAACGACAGCCTTGGGATCTGTAAAAGGGATTGCGGTCTTCACAGCCAGGGGAAGATGTTTTCAAAGTGCCCCTGAAGGCGACCGTTTCTCTTGTCTCGACTCCTCTTTCCGTCAAGGGGGGAAACGGACCCGAAATCAGAAAGGGAGACATGGTTTGCCTGCAGTAGCCCAGCAAAGCATGGGGGTCGGGGGGGTTATGGAACCGGTTACATGGGACACAAAGGATGGTCTGCAGTGTAAGATGGAGAAACACTGAGCGGTCGCAGGCAATGACAACAACTTGCATTTATATAGCGCCTTTAATGTGGTAAAACATCCCAAGGCGCTTCACAGGAGCGACTATCGAACAAAATGGCCGAGCCACATAAGGAGCTATTAGGAACAGGTGACCAAAAGCTTGGACAAAGAGGTTTTAATGAGCGTCTTAAAAGGAGGAGCGAGAGTGCGTTGGCACCTTTCTGGTTCCTTGCCCAGTTAAACTGAGTGGGTGTTGGCAGGGCAGTCGAGCAAGGCAAACATCACAGCCAAGCCTGGTCTTTCCTTCATGTTACGATCGTTAACATACATTTTCCAGCAGGGTGACGGTGGGCCGGAACCAGGGTGGGATCGCTGACTGATTGCCCCACTCCCTCGCCCAGGGGACTGAGATTAATTGTAACTAACCCATTGCAGACCGATGCCAACCCTTCCACTTGTGCCATCAAAGCCTAGAGATGAATGGCAGTGCCCGTCCTTGCACTGGGCTACCTCTGGGAATTATTTGTTTGGCTATTAGGCGTTGCACGGTCAAGGTTGTTATTGACTGGTCCTTCTCTCTCCTAACAGGAGGTAATAGGACCATTTGCCTCTTTCAAACCCACTCTGTTCCTTGCACCATTTATAATGAGTACTGTCATACAGCTGATGTCCGACCAGTCGGGTTGGCAACTCCAGTTGGCCGAATTCCTGGAGGCTTCATCACATGACCTCCTGCCTCAAACAGCCTTTTCCCCCTCCATCTCCAATATTTTTAGAACCAATAAACGGAAAGTGTTCGAAGAAAATGAAAAAAAAAACAAGCACAATTCGTTTCTCCCGAGGGTTTTGCTCGCAGTGGTGTCCTGGAGATTGATCCTTCGTTCCTGGAGGCTCCAGGACAATCCTGGAGGGTTGGCGACCCCACCAACCATCCCCATGTGAAAGCAGCTCCCACGGTTCATTCCTGACAGGTTGTCCTCGTGGTCATCAGGAAAGGTGAGCCAGCTGCTTTAGACGATGAGTGTTGACCGTCAGTGATTCAGAGTAGCTGCATCTCAGCAGTGAGGCTGAGATCAAGCCCGGGTAGGCCCGTGTTTGCTTTTTAACCCATGTTGAGGCATTGACTCGTGACTGAAAATCACTGAGGATTTGGCCGACGTTGACAGCTCCATTAAAGACACACACACACACACAACAAAAGGGAAGCAGAGAGCACAGACAGCAGTCCAGAGCCACTCTGGCAGGGCGAACTCTGTCCCACCCCCCCAATCGAGCAGGACGTCCCGCCCCCTCCACAGTCCGACGCGGTTTCTCCCCAGCCCCAGCCCGAGACTCAGTGTAAGGCGTGTCGGGGCTATCGTGTTTGTGACGATCTCGAGCTTCTCCTTGCTTTCCCCGTTGCTTCCAAAATAAGGACGCCCGAGGTGATTTATTAACAGAGGATTTCACAAATGGTGACGTCTGAAAAGGACTCAGGGGGAGGTTGGGGGTGGCGGGGGTGTTGGCATCTGGTTGTGGGTTTATCTTCTGCGCATTTGTCTATTGGGGAACTGAGAGCGAGGGGAGATTTAACGCGGGGATTTTGTCCGTGTTGCTATCACAACAGTGCAGCCCAAACCTAGCCGCAGAAGAGCACACCTACTGGGGGCGTTTTATGAGACGTACATGTGCCCAGTAGAAACTGGGCTGAGGCTATAGCAAGTCAGGATCCTTGTATTCAGGATCCTGTGACTCAGTGGGGTGTACTCTTACCTCTCAGTCAGAAAGTTGTGGGTTCCAATCTAACTCCAGAGACCTGAGCACATAATGCAGGACTTCAGGGGAGTGCTGCACTGTTGGAGATGCTATCTTTCAGATTATTTGTGCACAGCAAGGTCCCACAAACAGCAGTGTAATAATGACCAGATCATTGGTGGAGAGACAAATATTGGCCAGGATATTGGGGAGAACTTCCCTGCTCTTCTTCAAAATAGTCCCATGGGATCTTTTACATCCACCTGAGAGGGCAGACGGGGCCTTGGTTTAACATCCCATCCATAATATGGCACCTCTGACAGTACAGCACTCCCTCAGTACTGCACCGGGAGTGTCGGCCTGGATTTTGTGCTCAAATCTCTGGAGTGGGGCTATGTGAACGCATGACCATCTGACCCAGAGGCGCTTGTTGTAGTAACAAGCCACAGCTGGCATTCTGGGAGACACGTTACCTGTGGTGATACCGTTTGACGAAGAGGAGCAATCTAACTTGGGAGTCGAGATCGAAACTGGGAATGAAGGACAATATCCAAAGTAGGTTCGGACTGGCCAGTGTTGACAGTTACTCGCGCCAATTAAACTTTTGCACTGAACTATTCGCAGCGATTCACAAAGTACGACATCGCCACCTGCTGGTTGGGGAAATAACTTTGCAACAAGGAAAAAAAAATCCTCGCTCAAAAACAAAATCCAGCAAATGGTGTAACCCCTGAAGAGTGACGAAAACCCTATCTTTTTCCATACCTGATTTAGACCATTCTGTTACTTCCATACTGTTTTAATTCGAAAGCATAACATTGCAAAGAAAGAGTGGTGAGAACTTGCATTTTTATGGCACCTTTTACGTCGACTGGACCTCCCAAAGCACGTCACAACCAACAAATTGCTCTTTGAAGTGTTGTTATGCAGGAAGCTCGAGCAGCCAGTTGGTACACAGCAAAGTCCCATCAACAAGAATAAGGTAGTTTTGATTGAGGGATCAATGTTTGCCTGGGCTCCAGAAGAAATCCATTTGCTCTCCTCTAAATACTGCCATGGGATCATTCATATCCACTTAAACAGGGAGTTGGGGCCTTGGTTTAATGTCTCACGGTAACTATGGACAAGGAAGCCCATTTGACTGATGGAGCTCCATCCAGCATCCTATTGTAAAATATTTCTATATTATACATCGTGTGAAGCTGGCCATTTGTAACCTATAAAGATTTGATCGGGTAGATAGAGAGAAACTATTTCCTCTGGTGGGGGGAGTCTAGAACAAAGTGGGGGGCATACCCTTAAAATTAGAGCTTGGCCGCTCAGGGGTGATGTCAGGAAGCACTTCTTCACACAAAGGGGAGTGGGAAATCTGGAACTCTCTCCCCCCAAAAAGCTGTCGAGGCTGGGGGTCAATTGAAAATTTCAGATCTGAGATTGATCGATTTTTGTTGGGTATTAAGGGTTACGGAACCGAGGCGGGCAAATGGAGTTAAGATACAGATCAGCCATGATCTAATTGAATGGCAGAACAGGCTTGAGGGGCTGAATGGCCTCCTGCTATTCCTATGTTCCTGTGTTCTTATGTACTGTGGCTTCAAAATGGAGCGCTGTTAGCTGCTTCCAAGAGGACTCTTTTGTCTTTGTCTCAATTGCTTGTGTGTAAGCAATAGACAATGCTGTACAGAGTTAACAATGAGCACTAAATGACAACAGCTTAGCTCTGCTTATGCTGTTGCCTGTATACAGACTCTGATCTGGTCAGGCTTGATTGGCTTTACGAAAGTTTGTCAGCGTGAGAGGAGGCAAAGTTATCGGCACTGAATCCCTGGCAGAGTCGCCCCGGTCTGGAGTCTGGTGTGCGACTGTGGGAGAACCTTCACCACATGGACTGCAGCGGTTCAAGAAGGCGGCTCACCACCACCTTCTCAAGGGGCAACTAGGGATGGGCAATAAATGCCAGCGACGCCCACCTCCTGAGTATAAATGAAAAAGAAATGGCATAAATGGTAGCTAGTTGTTAATACTGTTTCCCTGGGGGTCTGTCAGTCTCCCACCAAATTTACAGAGGGAGATAGATAGACCTCTTGAAGATTTGCCAAGTCATTATCTCGAAAGGGCTGAGACGTTCGGGGATATCTGGAGAGGAAGGTAGTTGATCAAAAGATCTTGCAATTAGATAGTGCCTTTCACGTCCCAAAAAGCTTTGCAGCCAATGAAGTACTTTTTGAAGTGTAGTCACTGTTGTAATGTAGGAAACGCAACAGCCAATTTGCGCACAGCAAGATCCCACAAACATCAATGTGATAAATGACCAGATCATCTGTTTTTTAGTGATGTTGGTTGAGGGGTAAATATTGGCCCCAGGACACCAGGGAGAACTCCTCCTGCTCTTCTTTGAATAGTGGCCATGGGATCTTTCACATCCACCTGAGAGGGCCTCGGGTTCATTAAAACAGATGATCTGGTCATTATCACAGTGCTGTTTGTGGGATCTTGCTGTGCGCAAATTGGCTGCCGCGTTTCCTACATGACAACAGTGACTGCACTTCAAAAAGAAACTTCATTGTCTGTAAAGCGCTTTGGGACGTCCTGAGACCGTGAAAAGCCCTGTATAAACTCAAGTCCCTCCCTTCTTCCCTTGAAAGTGGAGGCCCAGAAAATCTCCAGCGATTCTCCCAGTCTCGAGCCTGAATCCGGTGTAAAACCCCGGGTGAACAGTGAAACTGGCGGTTTTTCCAGCTGTTTCTCCGGCGGGGTTACCGCCCGTCTCCGGGTGAGGGTGCGATCGGAGAGGTGGGAGAATCCCTGCGGAATCTCAGGGCGGGTACATGGAGTTAGGTCGCAGGTCAGCCATGATCTAATTGAATGGCGGAACAGGCTCGAGGGGCAGAATGGCCTCCTCCTGTTCCTAAGTAAGCTTAAGTTGAACGTTATATTTTGCTCTGTTATGTCCCCTTTCGCTTTTCCTTTCGTGAATCCTCCTCTTGCAATAAATTTGATTGATTCTGACAGCATAATGGTTTTCGGTGAGAAGACATCAGGACTGTAAGGCGGACATCTTTTGCAAGTACAGCTGCAAAATTTCTCAGTAAAAGGGTCACTTCTAATCCTGAAGCACATTACTCTTGTGCGTGGAAAATCTAAAACTGTATCTTGCAGGTCTTTGAATCACAAAATGAGGCCATTCGGCCCAGCTCGGCGCTGCTGGCTCTCTGAAAGTACCACCCACTTAGTCGCATTCTCCAGCCTTTTTCCCACAATCTATTATTTTTTTTCAAATATGTAGCCACTTCCCTTTTTCAAAGCTATTATGGATTCTGCTCGCACTGTTGTTTCTGGTAGGGCAGCTCATGTCATATTGACCGCCTGTGTGACAGGATATGGGACAGTGTAGAGGGAGCTTTACTCTGTATCTAACCCGTGCTGTACCTGCCCTGGGAGTGTTTGATGGGACAGTGTAGAGGGAGCTTTACTCTGTATCTAACCCGTGCTGTACCTGCCCTGGGAGTGTTTGATGGGACAGTGTAGAGGGAGCTTTACTCTGTATCTGACCCGTGCTGTACCTGCCCTGGGAGTGTTAGATGGGACAGTGTAGAGGGAGCTTTACTCTGTATCTAACCCGTGCTGTACCTGCCCTGGGAGTGTTTGATGGGACAGTCTGGAGGGAGCTTTACTCTGTATCTAACCCGTGCTGTACCTGCCCTGGGAGTGTTTGATGGGTCAGTGTAGAGGGAGCTTTACTCTGTATCTAACCCATGCTGTACCTGCCCTGGGAGTGTTTGATGGGTCAGTGTAGAGGGAGCTTTACTCTGTATCTAACCCGTGCTGTACCTGCCCTGGGAGTGTTTGATGGGACAGTGTAGAGGGAGCTTTACTCTGTATCTAACCCATGCTGTACCTGCCCTGGGAGTGTTTGATGGGTCAGTGTAGAGGGAGCTTTACTCTGTATCTAACCCATGCTGTACCTGCCCTGGGAGTGTTTGATGGGACAGTGTATGTATATTGCTCTTCCTTGAACTCAGATTCCAGGAGCCTATGATCTTAAGCTGTCTCTTGGTGTTTACATTGTTAAATTCAGATTTCGTCGACTGGCACCAGAGATGTAGACACAGTTTTACCTCACATATAGAGGGCAGTTGAATGCAAATGAAAAGGACACCGATATAAATGGTCCTTTACTCTACATCAAACCCGTGTTATTGTAACACAGAAACATGGCGGTCATTTTAGGTTACATAGCTGGCCCACACTTGATTGAGTGTTTTTCTGTTTAGATGGAGTTTGAAGTAACAGTTAGAAAGGTGGCTGCTTTATTGCTTTAGTGATGGAATTTCTCATGGTCCAGAGTGGGGATATGGGCCAGTGATTTCCCGGAAAGATTTTAATTTGTTTTTGTTAACTTCTCTACATGTTCGCCGACATCGTACAGACACGAGCAATAAATTCCTCAAATAATACTGCACGAACACAAGAGTTTTCAAAATCCCCTGTAAATACCAACACACTCCTGGGGATTCCCTGTAAATACCAACATACTCCTGGATACTCCCTGTAAATACCAACACACTCCTGGGGACTCCCTGTAAATACCGACACACTCCTGGGGACTCCCTGTAAATACCAACACACTCCTGGGGACTCCCTGTAAATACCAACACACTCCTGGGGACTCCCTGTAAATACCAACACACTCCTGGGGATTCCCTGTAAATACCAACACACTCCTGGGGACTCCCTGCAAATACCAACACACTCCTGGGGACTCCCTGTAAATACCAACACACTCCTGGGGACTCCCTGTAAATACCAACACACTCCTGGTGACTCCCTGTAAATACCAACACACTCCTGGGGACTCCCTGTAAATACCAACACACTCCTGGGGACTCCCTGTAAATACCAACACACTCCTGGGGACTCCCTGTAAATACCAACACACTCCTGGGGATTCCCTGCAAATACCAACACACTCCTGGGGATTCCCTGTAAATAACAACACACTCCTGGGGATTCCCTGTAAATAACAACACACTCCTGGGGACTCCCTGTAAATACCAACACACTCCTGGGGACTCCCTGCAAAGACCAACACACTCCTGGGGACTCCCTGTAAATACCAACACACTCCTGGGGACTCCCTGCAGATACCAACACACTCCTGGGGACTCCCTGTAAATACCAACACACTCCTGGGGACTCCCTGTAAATACCAACACACTCCTGAGGTCCCCCTGCAGATACCAACACACTCCTGGGGACTCCCTGTAAATACCAACACACTCCTGGGGACTCCCTGTAAATACCAACACACTCCTGAGGTCCCCCTGCAAATACCAACACACTCCTGGGGACTCCCTGCAAATACCAACACACTCCTGGGGACTCCCTGTAAATACCAACACACTCCTGGATACTCCTTGTAAATACCAACACACTCCTGGGGATTCCCTGTAAATACCAACACACTCCTGGATACTCCTTGTAAATACCAACACACTCCTGGAGACTCCCTGTAAATACCAACACACTCCTGGATACTCCTAGTAAATACCGACACACTCCTGGGGACTCCCTGCAAATACCAACACACTCCTGGGGACTCCCTGTAAATACCAACACACTCCTGGGGACTCCCTGCAAACACCAACACACTCCTGGGGACTCCCTGTAAATACCAACACACTCCTGGGAACTCCCTGCAAATACCAACACACTCCTGGAGACTCCCTGTAAATACCAACACACTCCTGGGGACTCCCTGTAAATACCAACACACTCCTGGGGACTCCCTGTAAATACCAACACACTCCTGGGAACTCCCTGCAAATACCAACACACTCCTGGAGACTCCCTGTAAATACCAACACACTCCTGGGGACTCCCTGCAAATACCAACAAACTCCTGGGGACTCCCTGCAAATACCAACAAACTCCTGGGGACTCCCTGTAAATACCAACACACTCCTGGGGACTCCCTGCAGATACCAACACACTCCTGGGGACTCCCTGTAAATACCAACACACTCCTGGGGACTCCCTGCAAATACCAACACACTCCTGCAGACTCCCTGCAGATACCAACACACTCCTGGGGACTCCCTGTAAATACCAACACACTCCTGAGGTCCCCCTGCAAATACCAACACACTCCTGGGGACTCCCTGTAAATACCAACACACTCCTGAGGTCCCCCTGCAAATACCAACACACTCCTGGGGATTCCCTGTAAATACCAACACACTCCTGGGGATTCCCTGTAAATACCAACACACTCCTGGGGACTCCCTGTAAATACCAACACACTCCTGGGGACTCCCTGCAAATACCAACACACTCCTGAGGTCCCCCTGCAGATACCAACACACTCCTGGGGACTCCCTGTATATACCAACACACTCCTGGGGACTCCCTGTAAATACCAACACACTCCTGGGGACTCCCTGTAAATACCAACACACTCCTGGGAACTCCCTGCAAATACCAACACACTCCTGGGGACTCCCTGTAAATACCAACACACTCCTGGGGACTCCCTGTAAATACCAACACACTCCTGGGGACTCCCTGCAAATACCAACACACTCCTGGAGACTCCCTGTAAATACCAACACACTCCTGGATACTCCTTGTAAATACCAACACATTCCTGGGGACTCCCTGTAAATACCAACACACTCCTGGAGACTCCCTGCAAATACCAACACACTCCTGGAGACTCCCTGTAAATACCAACACACTCCTGGATACTCCTTGTAAATACCAACACACTCCTGGGAACTCCCTGCAAATACCAACACACTCCTGAGGTCCCCCTGCAAATACCAACACACTCCTGGGGACTCCCTGTAAATACCAACACACTCCTGGGGACTCCCTGCAAATACCAACACACTCCTGGGGACTCCCTGTAAATACCAACACACTCCTGGGGACTCCCTGTAAATACCAACACACTCCTGGGGACTCCCTGCAAATACCAACACACTCCTGAGGTCCCCCTGCAGATACCATCACACTCCTGGGGACTCCCTGCAAATACCAACACACTCCTGGAGACTCCCTGCAAATACCAACGCACTCCTGGAGACTCCCTGTAAATACCAACACACTCCTGGATACTCCTTGTAAATACCAACACACTCCTGGGAACTCCCTGCAAATACCAACACACTCCTGGGGACTCCCTGTAAATACCAACACACTCCTGGGGACTCCCTGTAAATACCAACACACTCCTGGGGACTCCCTGTAAATACCAACACACTCCTGGGGACTCCCTGTAAATACCAACACACTCCTGGATACTCCTTGTAAATATTTACACAATCCTGGATGCCCTTTGCAAACATTGACACTGTCCCGGGGACCCCCTGCAAATATTGACTCAATCTCGAGTACTTCTGTAAATATAGTGATACAATCCTGGGGACCCCCTGTATATATTCACACATTCTTGAGTGCCCCCTGCAAATATTGGCACAATCCCGGGGACCCCTGCAAATATTGATACAATCCCAGGGACCCCCTGTAAATATTGACACAATCTCGGGGACCCCCTGTAAATATTGACACAATCTCGGGGACCCCCTGTAAATATTGACACAATCTCGGGGACCCCCTGTAAATATTGACACAATCTCGGGGACCCCCTGTAAATATTGACACAATTTCGGGGACCCCCTGTAAATATTGACACAATCTCGATCACCCCCTGTAAATATTGACACAATCTCGGGGACCCCCTGTAAATATTGACACAATCTCGATCACCCCCTGTAAATATTGACACAATCTCGATCACCCCCTGTAAATATTGACACAATCCTGGGGACCCCCTGTAAATTTTGACACAATCCCGGGGACCCCCTGTAAATATTGATACAGTCCCGGGGACCCCCTGTAAATACTGACACATTTCTCTGAAGGACAATGTGGGTTACCACGAGCTAAACAGTGCTATCAGCGCAGGAAAAGAGACTGTAGCAACAGAAAGAATGTGCTGGTAAGTCAAGAGACACTGAAACGCGATGATAGATGGGAAGAAACGTAATGACATTAATGACCCCTTGGAATTCCCTGGACAGCCCCTCGAGGATGCGAGGACCTCATTTGGAAAACCGGTCTAGCAATGTGACCAAGGACCTTACGGCCCTTTTAAGTTTTGGAGCTACTTGGGATCTCTGAAATGTTTGATTGGAGCCAGGCTGTCTGGAGTTGCTGAGGGCTGTATTTGGTTTCACTTTTGCCTAAGCTCTCCGTACAGAAGGCCTGTGTGGATCTGTGATGGTATTAGTCTGCTTTTCAGTAAAGGTTTATCGATGTCCAGCTTCCTTGCACCTAAAATCACAGGTGTCGGCTGACAATGGCCGCAATTACGTGGAACTCCATTTTGCAAGGGGGGAGGGCAAAGAAATCAGCTGGAAGGATTGGGGCATCTCTTGTTCCGGTGCTGGTGAAGCCTGCAGATGTTAGAAGCTGGCACGTACAGCCTATGGTTGGCATCGGCACTCAAACATAGGGCTGGCTACTGAGTCGGAAGAGTAGTAGATTGTCAGCGGTGTGCGTAGAAAGTTCAAATCACTAGCTACGCCCCTGCCCAAAGTACATATCGCCTCTGAGCATCCACAGAACTACATAGAATTTTACAGCACAGAAACAGGCCATTCGGCCCAACGGGTCCGTGCCTGATTATGCTCCACACGAGCCTCCTCCCACCTTACTTCATCTCAGCCTATCAGCATATCCTTCTATTCCTTTCTCCCTCGTGTGTTTATCGAGCTTCCCCTTAAATGCATCTATATTTGCCTCGATCACTCCATGTAGTAGAGAGTTCCACATTCTCACCACTCTCTAAATAAAGACGTTTCTCTTTTTATTGGTGACTATCTTATATTTATGGCCCCTAGTTCTGGTCTCCCCCCACAAATGGAAACATCTTCTCTACGTCTACCCTCACGAACCCCGTCATAATTTTAAAGGCCTCTATCAGGTCACCCTTCAGCCTTCTCTTTTCTAGAGAAATGAGCCCCAGCCTGTTCAGTCTTTCCTGATTCAGTAGTTAAAAGCAAATTGAACGAACTAATGAGTTCATATATCAATCGGGTCAGAAACCAAGAGGGATACACGCACGTCAGCAGAGAGTGATAGTGAGAGAGCGCCACACAGATACAGATAGATGGAGACACAGAGAGACCAAAACACAGACATACACAGACAAACAGATGAACAGACATGTCAATAGAGGGAGAGATTGTTCCCATTTTTGGTTCTATCAGTCAGGTAGACAGCGACACAGCAGAAGGAAAGAGAGAGAAATACACCAAAGAGAATTAGAGATGCCAATAAAGGGAGACACAGGGATTGGAGTAGAGAGAGAACTCACAAGAAAGATTCACCCATAGAGAAAAGGGCTCAGATAACCTGTGACAGGGAAATAGTGTTTACCTGAAGAGAATAGAGATGGGACTTCTGATTGGCCATGTTCACATATAATGCATTCCTCTCTCCACTATTTTTATGCAGATGTAAAAATAAACATCGGCGCAAAAATAGCACACGGGGAATGGATACGGGTAAAATAAATCTTCATCACCCCTCGGACATTCCACACTCAGCCCCTCGCCCCTCGGACATTCCACACTCAGCCCCTCGCCCCTCGGACATTCCACACTCAGCCCCTCGCCCCTCGGACATTCCACACTCAGCCCCTCGCCCCTCGGACATTCCACACTCAGACCCTCGCCCCTCGGGCATTCCACACTCAGACCCTCGCCCCTCGGACATTCCACACTCAGTCCCTCGGACATTCCACACTCAGACCCTCGCCCCTCGGACATTCCACACTCCGACCCTCGCCCCTCGGGCATTCCACACTCAGTCCCTCGACCCTCGGACATTCCACACTCAGACCCTCGCCCCTCGGACATTCCACACTCAGTCCCTCGCCCCTCGGACATTCCACACTCAGACCCTCGCCCCTCGGACATTCCACACTCAGTCCCTCGCCCCTCGGACATTCCACACTCAGTCCCTCGCCCCTCGGACATTCCACACTCAGACCCTCGCCCCTCGGACATTCCACACTCAGTCCCTCGCCCCTCGGACATTCCACACTCAGACCCTCGCCCCTCGGACATTCCACACTCCGACCCTCGACCCTCGGACATTCCACACTCAGACCCTCGCCCCTCGGACATTCCACACTCAGACCCTCGCCCCTCGGACATTCCACACTCCGACCCTCGACCCTCGGACATTCCACACTCAGACCCTCGCCCCTCGGACATTCCACACTCAGTCCCTCGGACATTCCACACTCAGACCCTCGCCCCTCGGACATTCCACACTCAGTCCCTCGGACATTCCACACTCAGACCCTCGCCCCTCGGACATTCCACACTCAGTCCCTCGGACATTCCACACTCAGACCCTCGCCCCTCGGACATTCCACACTCCGACCCTCGCCCCTCGGACATTCCACACTCAGTCCCTCGGACATTCCACACTCAGACCCTCGCCCCTCGGACATTCCACACTCAGACCCTCGGACATTCCACACTCAGACCCTCGCCCCTCGGACATTCCACACTCAGACCCTCGCCCCTCGGACATTCCACACTCAGACCCTCGCCCCTCGGACATTCCACACTCAGACCCTCGGACATTCCACACTCAGACCCTCGCCCCTCGGACATTCCACACTCAGACCCTCGCCCCTCGGACATTCCACTCTCAGACCCTCGCCCCTCGGACATTCCACACTCAGACCCTCGCCCCTCGGACATTCCACACTCAGACCCTCGCCCCTCGGACATTCCACACTCAGACCCTCGCCCCTCGGACATTCCACACTCAGACCATCGCCCCTCGGACATTCCACACTCAGACCCTCGCCCCTCGGACATTCCACACTCAGACCCTCGCCCCTCGGACATTCCTTTAGGAGAATCAGCATTGGTTTTCAAAGGAATGCTTCAAGTCTCGTGAGGAGACACTTAATACCACATCTCACTTCTCAGGCTTTTAAGCAAGATGAAAGCACTCGGAATTAATGGAAAATTAACTCTCTGGATTGAAAATTGTCCTGTTAATAGGAAGCGGAGGGGAATGATCAATGTGAAGATTGCAGACACAGACTCTCTCACTGCTGTCTCCTCACACAATGTCACTGCAGGTAGTGGGCCCACCCTGATCATCACAGGGAAAGAGGTGGGGAATTGAAGTACAGACAGATTGGGAAGGGAAGGGGAAACAGAGAGAGAGAGGGAGAAAGATATACACATACACAGAGATATGTATAGAGAGAGATACACACAATACAGGGAGACAGAGAGAGATATACACACAATACAGGGAGACAGAGAGAGAGATACACACAATACAGGGAGACAGAGAGAGATACACACAATACAGGGAGACAGAGAGAGATATACACACAATACAGGGAGACAGAGAGAGATATACACACAATACAGGGAGACAGAGAGAGATACACACAATACAGGGAGACAGAGAGAGATATACACACAATACAGGGAGATAGAGAGAGATACACACAATACAGGGAGACAGAGAGAGATACACACAATACAGGGAGACAGGGGGAGATACACATAATACAGGGAGACAGAGAGAGATACACACAATACAGGGAGACAGAGAGAGATATACACAATACAGGGAGACAGAGAGAGATACACACAATACAGGGAGACAGAGAGAGATACACACAATACAGGGAGACAGGGGGAGATACACACAATACAGGGAGACAGAGAGAGATACACACAATACAGGGAGACAGAGAGAGATACACACAATACAGGGAGACAGGGGGAGATACACACAATACAGGGAGACAGGGGGAGATACACACAATACAGGGAAACAGAGAGAGATACACACAATACAGGGAGACAGGGGGAGATACACACAATACAGGGAGACAGAGAGAGATACACACAATACGGGGAGACAGAGAGAGATACACACAATACAGGGAGACAGAGAGAGATACACACAATACAGGGAGACAGGGGGAGATACACACAATACAGGGAAACAGAGAGAGATACACACAATACAGGGAGACAGGGGGAGATACACACAATACAGAGAGACAGAGAGAGATACACACAATACAGGGAGACAGGGGGAGATACACATAATACAGGGAGACAGAGAGAGATACACACAATACAGGGAGACAGAGAGAGATATACACAATACTGGGAGACAGAGAGAGATACACACAATACAGGGAGACAGGGGGAGATACACATAATACAGGGAGACAGAGAGAGACACACAATACAGGGAGACAGAGAGAGATATACACAATACAGGGAGACAGAGAGAGATACACACAATACAGGGAGACAGAGAGAGACACACAATACAGGGAGACAGAGAGAGAGACACACAATACAGGGAGACAGAGAGAGAGATACACACAATACAGGGAGACAGAGAGAGATACACACAATACAGGGAGACAGAGAGAGATACACACAATACAGGAAGACAGAGAGAGACACACAATACAGGGAGACAGAGAGAGAGACACACAATACAGGGAGACAGAGAGAGAGATACACACAATACAGGGAGACAGAGAGAGATACACACAATACAGGGAGACAGAGAGAGACACACAATACAGGGAGACAGAGAGAGATACACACAATACAGGGAGACAGAGAGAGATACACACAATACAGGGAGACAGGGGGAGATACACACAATACAGGGAGACAGAGAGAGATACACACAATACAGGGAGACAGGGGGAGATACACATAATACAGGGAGACAGAGAGAGATACACACAATACAGGGAGACAGAGAGAGATATACACAATACAGGGAGACAGAGAGAGATACACACAATACAGGGAGACAGGGGGAGATACATATAATACAGGGAGACAGAGAGAGACACACAATACAGGGAGACAGAGAGAGATATACACAATACAGGGAGACAGAGAGAGATACACACAATACAGGGAGACAGAGAGAGACACACAATACAGGGAGACAGAGAGAGAGACACACAATACAGGGAGACAGAGAGAGAGATACACACAATACAGGGAGACAGAGAGAGATACACACAATACAGGGAGACAGAGAGAGATACACACAATACAGGGAGACAGAGAGAGACACACAATACAGGGAGACAGAGAGAGAGACACACAATACAGGGAGACAGAGAGAGAGATACACACAATACAGGGAGACAGAGAGAGATACACACAATACAGGGAGACAGAGAGAGACACACAATACAGGGAGACAGAGAGAGATACACACAATACAGGGAGACAGAGAGAGATACACACAATACAGGGAGACAGAGAGAGATACACACAATACAGGGAGACAGAGAGACACACACACAATACAGGGAGACAGAGAGAGATACACACAATACAGGGAGACAGGGGGAGATACACACAATACAGGGAGACAGAGAGATATACACACAATACAGGGAGACAGAGAGAGATACACACAATACAGGGAGACAGAGAGATATACACACAATACAGGGAGACAGAGAGAGATACACACAATACAGGGAGACAGGGGGAGATACACACAATACAGGGAGATAGAGAGAGAGATACACACAATACAGGGAGATAGAGAGAGATACACACAATACAGGGAGATAGAGAGAGAGATACACACAATACAGGGAGACAGAGAGAGATACACACAATACAGGGAGACAGAGAGAGATATACACACAATACAGGGAGACAGAGAGAGATATACACACAATACAGGGAGACAGGGGGAGATACACACATTACAGGGAGACAGAGAGAGATACACACAATACAGGGAGACAGAGAGAGAGATACACACAATACAGGGAGACAGAGAGAGATATACACACAATACAGAGAGACAGAGATAGATACACACAATACAGGGAGACAGAGAGAGATACACACAATACAGGGAGACAGAGAAAGATATACACACAATACAGGGAGACAGAGAGAGATATACACAATACAGGGAGACAGAGAGAGATACACACAATACAGGGAGACAGAGAGAGATATACACAATACAGGGAGACAGAGAGAGATACACACAATACAGGGAGACAGGGGGAGATACACACAATACAGGGAGACAGAGAGAGATACACACAATACAGGGAGACAGAGAGAGATACACACAATACAGGGAGACAGAGAGAGATACACACAATACGGGGAGACAGAGAGAGATACACACACAATACAGGGAGACAGAGAGAGATACACACAATACAGGGAGACAGAGAGAGATACACACAATACAGGGAGACAGAGAGAGATACACACAATACAGGGAGACAGAGAGAGATACACACAATACGGGGAGACAGAGAGAGATACACACACAATACAGGGAGACAGGGGGAGATACACACAATACAGGGAGACAGAGAGAGATATACACAATACAGGGAGACAGAGAGAGATACACACAATACAGGGAGACAGAGAGAGATACACACAATACAGGGAGACAGAGAGAGATATACACACAATACAGGGAGACAGGGGGAGATACACACATTACAGGGAGACAGAGAGAGATACACACAATACAGGGAGACAGAGAGAGATACACACAATACAGGGAGACAGAGAGAGATATACACACAATACAGGGAGACAGGGGGAGATACACACAATACAGGGAGACAGAGAGAGATATACACAATACAGGGAGACAGAGAGAGATACACACAATACAGGGAGACAGAGAGAGATACACACAATACAGGGAGACAGAGAGAGATATACACACAATACAGGGAGACAGGGGGAGATACACACATTACAGGGAGACAGAGAGAGATACACACAATACAGGGAGACAGAGAGAGAGATACACACAATACAGGGAGACAGAGAGAGATATACACACAATACAGGGAGACAGAGAGAGATACACACAATACAGGGAGACAGAGAGAGATACACACAATACAGGGAGACAGAGAGAGATATACACACAATACAGGGAGACAGAGAGAGATATACACAATACAGGGAGACAGAGAGAGATACACACAATACAGGGAGACAGAGAGAGATATACACAATACAGGGAGACAGAGAGAGATACACACAATACAGGGAGACAGGGGGAGATACACACAATACAGGGAGACAGAGAGAGATACACACAATACAGGGAGACAGAGAGAGATACACACAATACAGGGAGACAGAGAGAGATACACACAATACGGGGAGACAGAGAGAGATACACACACAATACAGGGAGACAGAGAGAGATACACACAATACAGGGAGACAGAGAGAGATACACACAATACAGGGAGACAGAGAGAGATACACACAATACAGGGAGACAGAGAGAGATACACACAATACGGGGAGACAGAGAGAGATACACACACAATACAGGGAGACAGGGGGAGATACACACAATACAGGGAGACAGAGAGAGATATACACAATACAGGGAGACAGAGAGAGATACACACAATACAGGGAGACAGAGAGAGATACACACAATACAGGGAGACAGGGGGAGATACACACAATACAGGGAGACAGAGAGAGATATACACAATACAGGGAGACAGAGAGAGATACACACAATACAGGGAGACAGAGAGAGATACACACAATACAGGGAGACAGAGAGAGATACACACAATACAGGGAGACAGAGAGAGATATACACACAATACAGGGAGACAGAGAGAGATACACACAATACAGGGAGACAGAGAGAGAGACACACAATACAGGGAGACAGAGAGAGATACACACAATACAGGGAGACAGAGAGAGACACACAATACAGGGAGACAGAGAGAGAGACACACAATACAGGGAGACAGAGAGAGAGATACACACAATACAGGGAGACAGAGAGAGATACACACAATACAGGGAGACAGAGAGAGATACACACAATACAGGGAGACAGAGAGAGACACACAATACAGGGAGACAGAGAGAGATACACACAATACAGGGAGACAGAGAGAGATACACACAATACAGGGAGACAGAGAGAGATACACACAATACAGGGAGACAGAGAGACACACACACAATACAGGGAGACAGAGAGAGATACACACAATACAGGGAGACAGGGGGAGATACACACAATACAGGGAGACAGAGAGATATACACACAATACAGGGAGACAGAGAGAGATACACACAATACAGGGAGACAGAGAGAGATACACACAATACAGGGAGACAGAGAGAGATACACACAATACAGGGAGACAGGGGGAGATACACACAATACAGGGAGATAGAGAGAGAGATACACACAATACAGGGAGATAGAGAGAGATACACACAATACAGGGAGATAGAGAGAGATACACACAATACAGGGAGATAGAGAGAGAGATACACACAATACAGGGAGACAGAGAGAGATACACACAATACAGGGAGACAGAGAGAGATATACACACAATACAGGGAGACAGAGAGAGATATACACACAATACAGGGAGACAGGGGGAGATACACACATTACAGGGAGACAGAGAGAGATACACACAATACAGGGAGACAGAGAGAGAGATACACACAATACAGGGAGACAGAGAGAGATATACACACAATACAGGGAGACAGAGAGAGATACACACAATACAGGGAGACAGAGAGAGATACACACAATACAGGGAGACAGAGAGAGATATGCACACAATACAGGGAGACAGAGAGAGATATACACAATACAGGGAGACAGAGAGAGATACACACAATACAGGGAGACAGAGAGAGATATACACAATACAGGGAGACAGAGAGAGATACACACAATACAGGGAGACAGAGAGAGATACACACAATACAGGGAGACAGGGGGAGATACACACAATACAGGGAGACAGAGAGAGATACACACAATACAGGGAGACAGAGAGAGATACACACAATACAGGGAGACAGAGAGAGATACACACAATACGGGGAGACAGAGAGAGATACACACACAATACAGGGAGACAGAGAGAGATACACACAATACAGGGAGACAGAGAGAGATACACACAATACAGGGAGACAGAGAGAGATACACACAATACAGGGAGACAGAGAGAGATACACACAATACGGGGAGACAGAGAGAGATACACACACAATACAGGGAGACAGGGGGAGATACACACAATACAGGGAGACAGAGAGAGATATACACAATACAGGGAGACAGAGAGAGATACACACAATACAGGGAGACAGAGAGAGATACACACAATACAGGGAGACAGGGGGAGATACACACAATACAGGGAGACAGAGAGAGATATACACAATACAGGGAGACAGAGAGAGATACACACAATACAGGGAGACAGAGAGAGATACACACAATACAGGGAGACAGAGAGAGATACACACAATACAGGGAGACAGAGAGAGATATACACACAATACAGGGAGACAGAGAGAGATACACACAATACAGGGAGACAGAGAGAGAGACACACAATACAGGGAGACAGAGAGAGATACACACAATACAGGGAGACAAAGAGAGAGACACACAATACAGGGAGGCAGAGAGAGATACACACAATACAGGGAGACAGAGAGAGATATACACACAATACAGGGAGACAGAGAGAGATACACACAATACAGGGAGACAGAGAGAGAGACACACAATACAGGGAGACAGAGAGAGATACACACAATACAGGGAGACAGAGAGAGATACACACAATACAGGGAGACAGAGAGAGATACACACAATACAGGGAGACAGAGAGAGATACACACAATACAGGGAGACAGAGAGAGATACACACAATACAGGGAGACAGAGAGAGATACACACAATACAGGGAGACAGAGAGAGATACACACAATACAGGGAGACAGAGAGAGATACACACAATACAGGGAGACAGAGAGAGATACACACAATACAGGGAGACAGAGAGAGATACACACAATACAGGGAGACAGAGAGAGATACACACAATACAGGGAGACAGAGAGAGATACACACAATACAGGGAGACAGAGAGAGATACACACATACGCAGGAGATAAACTCTGGGAATCTCCTCCGTTCTGCTCTTGGTTACGCTGCACACCCGGAGAAGTTAACGGGCAGAACGGGAGCAATTCCGAGGAAACTCCCGGCCTTAAAGAGAGACAGAGGAAAAAGGGAAAAAACGGAAGGCTGCAGACACAGCAAAGGCAAGGGAGGTGAGTGCGAGCTTTCACATGTGTCAAAGAATGAAAATATCACAAGGTCAGGAACCCAGCTCAGGAAGAGATTTTACATTTTACATTTTAAAAGCCAATAGACAGGTGCAAAAAGCAATCAAAAAGGTTAATGGAATGTTGGCCTTTTATCTCAAGGGAGCTGGAATGCAAAGAGGGACAAGTTATATCTCAGTTGTTTCGAGTCTCAGTCAGACCCCATCTGGAGTACAGCGTTCAGTTCTGGGCCCTGCACCTCAGTCTGGATATACTGGCCTTGGAGGGGATGCAGCGCAGATTGACCAGAGCGATTCCGGGGCTAAAAGGGTTAAATTATGAGGACGGTTTACACACACTTTGAACACGGAGATTGTCGCGCATGAAAGCTTGGGGCTCGTATTGTCTTGCTGCAGTTACTGTCTTGCGCCCGTTCTCACTCACTAACACACAGGTTATATACATAAACGTTGCATACAGTGAGGGAGAACCTGACACTGTGCGATCGTGTAAAACGGGCCATCGCGAGTCGGCAGCCTGCTTTTACATCTCTCCTGGTTGTCTCCAACGGAAATAAAGACGGGGAGAGATGTAAAACGGGCTGCAGACTTACTGTCGCACGGTGTCAGGATCTACCCCTCTGTGTTTTATAATTTGATGAGTGCGAGCCAGCATTGCAAGGAGTGTTCTCCTGTTACCGTAGGCCTGTCAGTAGTCCCGAGCAAGAGGCACATCGCTGCCCAATCTCACCAGTATTTCCAAGCAGCCCGGAGAACGAAGATAGAGGGCAGGGGGAGCAGCACAGGGGACGAGGCAACTGGAGGAGCAGGCCCACCATCGCCTCTTCAAGCCCATAAATGCAGCTTTGCAAATATTGTCCGCCTTCACAGAACAAATCATTTAAAAAAAAAATTCACAGTGGAAAAGAGAGAGACTTGCATTTATATAGCGCCTTTCACAACCTCAGGACGTCCCAGAACAGCCAATGAAGTACTTTTTGAAGTGTGGTCACTGTTGTAATGTAGGGAAAAATGTAAGGAATCTTACAACACCAGGTTATAGTCCAACAGTTTTATTTGAAAATCACAAGCTTTCGGAGATTATCTCCTTCGTCAGGTGAGTGAGTCACCTGACGAAGGAGGCAAACTCCGAAAGCTTGTGATTTTCAAATAAAACTATTGGACTATAACCTGGTGTTGTAAGATTCCTTACATTTGTCCACCCCAGTCCATCATCGGCATCTCCACATCGTAATGTAGGGAAACACGGCAGCCAATTTGCGCACAGCAAGATCCCACAAACAGCAATGAGATAATGACCAGGTTTTAGGTGTTGGTTGAGGGATAAATATTGGGCCCAGGACACCAGGGAGAACTCCCCTGCTCTTCTTTGAAATAGTGGCCACAGGATCTTCAATGTTGACCCCAGACGGCGCCTCAGTTTAACGTCTCATCTGAAAGACGGCACCTCCAACAGTGCAGCATTCCCTCAGTCCTGCACTGGAATATCAGCCTGGATTATGGGCTCAAATGTCCAGAGTGGGACTTGAACCTGCAACTTTCTAGCTCAGAGACGAGAGTGCTACCCACTGTCCCAAATGGATGTGAGGGGTGCGGGGAGAGCAGGCCAGAGCCTTGTTTTGAAAGCGGCATTATGAACGCACAGCAAGATCCCACAAACGGCAACGCGGAGCAAGAGCCCGCTTGCCTGATGGCCCGTCAGATGACCTCCCAGGCACCCCCTCCACCCTGGACCCTGTGAAAGGCAGCAGCAGGCATGGTAAAACCAGGCAGCTGCCTCATGCTCCTGCTATCGGGCGGTGGGAGAAGGAAATGAAAGTGCTCGGCCTGCTAATCCCTGAGTCACTCGCCTGACAACCCCGTGGGCAGCACGTCAGAAGCTGCTGCAGATGTCCTCTACCACCAGCCCGGAAGGAGTTAGGAAAAGTAACGGGAGGAGGTGACGTTAACTGGCACCGGATGTGCCACCTGCATGCCAGCCATCAGCTGCAGGTGCCCTTGAAGCAGACGGCACAGCCTTTAATGCTGACCCGGAGCCTACGGAGGCAGTCCATTTTTTTGTTATTCGTTCATGGGGTGTGGGCGTCGCTGGCGAGGCCGGCATTTATTGCCCATCCCTAATTGCCCTTGAGAAGGTGGTGGTGAGCCGCCTTCTTGAACCGCTGCAGTCCGTGTGGTGAAGGTTCTCCCACAGTGCTGTTAGGGAGGGAGTTCCAGGATTTTGACCCAGCGACGATGAAAGAACGGCGATATATTTCCAAGTTGGGATGGTGTGTGACTTGGAGGGGAACGTGCAGGTGGTGTTGTTCCCATGTGCCTGCTGCCCTTGTCCTTCTAGGTGGTAGAGGTCGCGGGTTTGGGAGGTGCTGTCGAAGAAGCCTTGGTGAGTTGCTGCAGTGCATCCTGTGGATGGTGCACACTGCAGCTGACTGCAGATGGGCTTAGGCTGTCTTTATTCCATAACCCTTAATATCCTCACCTTGTGTCAATGACAAGCCCAGATCTTAAATAGTTAATAATCTGAACGGCCCCTTTACTCACTGCTGCCCTCTGATGGACCGTACGTCACAGCTACAAGTTACAAAAAAATCAGGAAGTAACATTGGAACCGAGGAGGAGGCCATTCTGCCCCTCGAGCCTGTTCCGCCATTCAATTAGATCATGGCTGATCTGTATCCTAACTCCATCTACCTGCCTTGGTTCCATATCCCTTAATACCCTGGGCTAGCAAAAATCTATCAATCTCAATTTTGAAATTTTCAATTGACCCCTCCAGCCTCTTTTGAGGAGTTCCAGATTTCCACTCCCCTTTGTGTGAAGAAGTGCTTCCTGGCACCACCCCTGAACGGCCTGGCTCTAATTTTAAGGTCCCTTGTTCTGGGCTTCCCCCCCAACCAGAGGAAATAGTTTCTCTCTATCTACCCTATCAAATCCTTTAATCATCTTAAACGCCTCAATTAGATCTCGAGGGAACACAAGCCAAGTCTATGCAACTGGTCCTCGTAGTTTAACCCTTTTTGGCCGTCTTTTAAAGGGAGCTGAAAAAAAATTTAAATGACCACCCCTTTAATACGAGCGGTGCTGTTCCCCTTTAAGTGAAGGCGGGCCCTCTCATTAGCTCCCAGCCCTTATAACAACCTGTCAGTCTGGTTACAGTTAAATGAGAGCCAACTGGTCCTACCCACTTTGCTCTGTAAATGTCGACAAATGGCTGATTAAAACCATTTAGATTTATATACGGAGGACGACTGCCAGGGAGGCAGCGAGGATGTCCTTCTCTAATTTGACTCCTATGAATATGTAATTAATCTAATTTCCATCTCTATTATCATTTAAAATCCTATAATCACCACACTTTACTGGTGTAATTGCTTTTTAATTAGCTGCTTTAATTGTCGTAATTGCTCTAATTGTCAAGGCTCAGGGCTGCCCGCGCTAAGTGGTGGTTAATTCATTTGTGCTCGCGCCCGTCTGTCTGTGTTGTCTTTCTTTCCTCCCTGCGATCTTCTGCCCCCTTCCTCTCCTCGCTGTCGGTGGGGTCAGTGTCACCCTCGGGAGCCTCACCCGAGCTCGGGCTGTGAGTGTTGGCAGGTTTGATCAGGGTGGGTACACAGTCAGTCCGATTCTGTCCTCCCCTTCTTTATACAAAACAAACAACACACGCACACAAAAAACACACGCACAGGTACAGGCAGACAGATACACACACACAGACACACACAGAGGCACAGACAGACACACACAGGCACAGACAGACAGACACACACACACAGGCACAGACAGACACACACACACACAGGCACAGACAGACACACACACACACAGACACACACACAGGCACAGACAGACACACACACACACAGGCACAGACACACACACACACACAGGCACAGACAGACAGATACACACACACACACAGGCACAGATAGACACACACACACACACATATGCAGGCACAGGCACAGACAGACAGGCACACACACACGCAGGCACAGACAGACAGACAGACACACACACACAGGCACAGACAGACAGACAGACACACACACACACGCAGGCACAGACACACACACACACACACACAGGCACAGACACACACACGCAGGCACAGACACACACACACACACACGCAGGCACAGACACACACACACACACGAGCAGGCACAGACAGACACACACACAGGCACAGACAGACAGACACACACACACACGGACACAGGCACAGACAGACACACACACAGAGGCACAGACAGACACACACACACACACACAGACACACACACAGAGGCACATATGCACAGACACACACAGGCACAGACAGACAGACAGACACACACACACATATGCAGGCACAGGCACAGACAGACAGGCACACACACACACGCAGGCACAGACAGACAGACAGACACACACACACACAGGCACAGACAGACAGACACACACACACGCAGGCACAGACAGACACACACACACGAGCAGACACAGGCAGACACACACACAGGCACAGACAGACAGACATACACACACACGGACACAGGCACAGACAGACACACACACAGAGGCACAGACAGACAGACACACACACACACACAGATACACACACACAACAGGCACAGACAGACACACACACACAGGCACATATGCACAGACACACACAGGCACAGACAGACAGACACACACACACACACACACTCAAACACACACAGATGCACACCATACAGACACAAACATACACAGATGCACAAACATACACAGAGACACAAAGACACACACAAGCACACAGACAGACACACAGACACCACACAAACACACACACACACACAAATATACAGGCACAAACACACACTACACAGACACAGACCCAAACACACACACATAGACAGACGCAAACTCACACAAACACAATCATGCACACGCACACAGACGCATACACATACAAACACGCACCTGGGCAAAAACACACACACAGAAACAAACATGCACACATACAGACACACGGACACAGAGACACACGCACACAGGCACGTACATACACAGACACAAACACACAAACGCAGACACAAATACACACAGACACGCACACACACAAACACACACCACATACACACACAGGCATACAGACAGACAGATACACACACAAACACACAGACACAAACACGGACACACTCAGTAAATCCTGGCTGATTTTCCTCGTCCCCAAGTCAAGGGTACTGAGGCCAATTGAAGGATCCCTGACTGCTGCGGCGGCTGAGATCAATTAACTCAGTGTAGACCAGAGGTGGAGCTCGGACCATCCCAGGGTCTGTGGCTCGGTGACAGGGTACGGGACAGAGTCAGGGGCTCACGGCTCGAGCTCTGAGGTTTGTCTTGCTGTTGATGAAAATTGATTGAAATCCCTCGTAGCCAACATCTCCTTGTCAGCTCGCGGAAGGATCAGGCTTCTCTTAAAGGGACAGACTATTGACGTCCGGGTTGATATATTTTAGAAATTTCCAAAATCCCACTCACAAAGAAAGAGCTCCCATTTCTACAGCGTCTTTCACGACCTCAGGACGTCCCAAACTGCTTTACAGCCAATAAAGTACTTTTTGAAGTGTAGTCACTGTTGTAATGTAGGAAACGCGGCAGCCAATTTGCGCACAGCAAGATCCCACAAACAGCAATGAGAAAAAGACCAGATAATCTGTTTTTTAGTGATGTTGGTTGAGGGATAAATATCGGCCAGGACCCCGGGGAGGAACTCCCCCTGCTCTTCTTCGAAATAGTGGCCGTGGGATCTTTTACATCCGCCTGAGAGGGGCAGACGGGGCCCTCGGTTTAACAGCTCACCTGACGGTGCAGCACTGGGAGTGTCGGCCTGGATTAAGCGATCAAGTCTCTGGAGTGGGGACTTGAACCCATGAGCTTCGGACTCAGAGGCGAGTGTGCTACCCCCCCTCCCCTCCCCTCCCCCACTTCGGGGAATTCAGGAGAAACCTCTTTACCCAGAGGGCAGATACATTGTGGAACATGCTACCACAAAGGAGAGGTCATCTATGACCTCCCACCTCGCCCGGTAGTCCCATCATCTCCAAGATCTTTACAGCTGATAAACAAACATCTTCAAAGAAAACGTTAACAAAACATACAAGTTTTTGAATGCCCCTATGCTATCTCTCCCGGGATTTGCTCCCAGCAGTGTCCAGGAGATTAATCTTTAATTCCTGGAGACTCCGGGACAGTCCTGGAGGATGGCGACCCCCTGATTGTTCTCATTAACCAGCATATTTCTCATGGTAGTGACAATACTGAGAACAGCTTCAATCACTAACTCCAGTAGTGCGACTTGCAGCTCACAACCTCTGGTGTAAAAAGGTTTCTCCTGCTCTCTATCCTAAATTTCACGTGGTAATCCTCCATGTCTGTGCCCCTCATTCTAGACCTGTCGATCACTGTCAAACAATCTGTTTCTATGTACTTTGTCCCGTTCCTTCATAATTTGGAACACCTCGATCAAATCGCCCTTCTCTGTTCTAATGAAAACAGCCCCAATTTTTCTAGTCTTGTCTTATATTTGTACGCCCTCGCACCAGGCAGCAGTCTCATGAACCCTCTCGATTGCTGCAACGTCCTCCCGATAGTGTGGAGCCCAAATGTGCACAGAGTAATCCAACCGTGGTCTCACTAAGCTTTTATGTAGATTCGCTATTACATCTCATTGAGTTACATCGAAACTACAGCACAGAAACAGGCCATTCGGCCCCACAGGTCTATACTGGTGTTTCGCCTCCAACCCCCCCCCCCCTACTTCATCTCACCCTATCAGCATATCCTTCTATTCCTTTCTCCCTCGTGTGTTTATCTTAAAGGCATCTATTCGATTCGCCTCGACTACTCCTTGTGGTGACGAGTTCCACATTCTCACCACTCTCTGGGTAAAGAAGTTTCTCCTGAATTCCCGATTGGATTTATGAGTGACTGTCTTATATTGATGACCCCCTAGTTCTGGTCTCCCCCTCGACTTTTATATTCTGTCCCTCTTATCTGGTTGAGGCTCTGCTTTTATCACATTTGAACCCTCAAATCTCTTTGCTCTTCCACATCACCCAAAATTCCCCCATTCAAAGTACAAGTATTGCTTTTGTCCAACTCCGCCATCTTATCAATATCCCACTTTGCAGCTTTCTTTGGTCCTCAGAATTATTTGCGATGACTCCCATTTTACTATCATCTGCAATCATCTAACGCTCCCTCTTGCCCTCTATCCAAATCATTGACGTACACGGTGAGCAGAAGCTGTCCCAGAACAGGACCCCGTGGGGACCTAGGAACAGGAGGAGGCCATTCAGCCCCTCGAGCCTGTTCCACCATTCAATTAGATCATGGCTGACCTTTATCTTAACTCCATCAGCCCGCCCTGGTTCCATAACCCTCAAAACCCTTGCCTATCAAAAATCGATCAAATTTGAAATGATCAATTGACCCCCCCCAAGGCTCAACTGGTTTTTGGGGGCAAGAATTCCAGTGGGACACCCTTCTAACCACTCTGAGAAACTGCCCTTAACTCCTTTCTCCGTTCCCTCCCTTCTAGCCATTTCTTAAAATCCAATTTGTTACCCATTCCCTAATTCCATCCCTATTAATCTTCTCCAGCGGCCTCCTGTGTGGAACCTTAGCAAAGGCTTTCTGAAATTCCACGTACTCCCACTGCATAGCCCTCAACCACCATATATATCACCTCCACCAACAACTCGATCACATTTGTCAAGCAATCTTCCTTTTCTGTAATCCATGTTGGCTGCTTTTAGTTTCTCTCCCTCTCGATGTTTAGTCATTTCCTCTTTTAACCAACGATTCCAAAACTTTCCCTGCCGCAGCTGTTAAACTAACTGGCCTGTAACTACCCGAGTTAACTCTGTCTCTCTTTTTGACGATGGGTATTAAATTGGCCATTCTACACTCCTCTTGCTCTCATCCAACCTCAGTAGATCTCCTGAAATATAATTTCTAGGGCTTCCAGAAATCCATTTTTCCTCGGGGGCCACAGGGTGAATCTCGACACTTTTTCTTCCTTGAGCTTAATCGACTTCTCAAAACACACTTGGATATCAGGGTGGGAGAGATATACTTCAAGAGAGAGCATCTTCAGCAGACCGACTGGCACCCCCTCTCCGCCAACTGATCCCACTTTTCTCTTACAATCTTGCGTCCTCATTTCTTAAATGCTCCCGCAGTCAAATTTGCATCGCTCGTGGGCTGTGGGAGACAGGCTGACCTCTGCCCTTTGACCCTAGGTGTCAACCCGTCAACGAGCAAGGTCCCAGCATTGAGCAGAGTGAGAGGCGACACTGCCAGGCCCTGAAAGACGCCTCCTCGCAGAAGACTTCAGGAATTCGGTAATGTGCAGTCCCCAAGGCGCTTCACAGGAGCGATTATCAAACAAAATTTGACACCGAGCCACATAAGGAGATGTCAGGACAGTTGACCAAAAGCTTGGGCAAAGAGATAGGTTTTAAGGAGCGTCTTAAAGGGGGAGAGAGAGGCGGAGAGGTTTGGGGAGGGAATTCCAGAGCTTAGGGCCGAGGCAGCTGAAGGCACGGCCGCCAATGGTGGAACGAAGGAAATCGGGGAGGCGCAAGAGGCCAGAATTGGAGGAGTGCAGAGATCTCGGAGGGTTGTAGGGCTGGAGGAGGTCACAGAGATAGGGAGTGGGCGAGACCATGGAGAGATTTGAAATCGAGCAAGAGAATTTTCAAATGTCATTGTTGTTTGTGGGACCTTGCTGTGCGTAAATTGGGCGCCATGTTTCCCTAGATTACAACAGTGGCTGCATTTTGAAAATATGTTGTTGGCTGTGACGGCTATAATAGGGAGAGATAGTGCAGTGGGTCAGGGCACTGCCTTTCTGGGATGTGACCTCTTTTCAAGTCCGGCCGTGGCTGAGAGAATGAAACTCTCCTCGCCCTGCTGACTGTAAGGGACATAACTGAAACCAGTCTGTGGCACTGTCACGGAGACAGTCCGGTCTCTGGCAGTCCCGGAGTACAAAAACACCCATATTGAGGCATTGAGAAGTCCCTAGGATACCTTGCGTGGAATACAGTGCACTGGCACAGGAGTGGAGCGCACTCTGAGTTGGTGGCTCATGCAGATTGCTGTATCGAACCCGTGCTGTACCTGACCTGGGAGTGTTTGATGGGACAGTGTAGAGGGAGCTTTACTCTGTATCGAACCCGTGCTGTACCTGCCCTGGGAGTGTTTGATGGGACAGTGTAGAGGGAGCTTTACTCTGTATCTAACCCGTGCTGTACCTGCCATGGGAGTGTTTGATGGGACAGTGTAGAGGGAGCTTTACTCTGTATCTAACCCGTGCTGTACCTGCCCTGGGAGTGTTTGATGGGACAGTGTAGAGGGAGCTTTACTCTGTATCTAACCCGTGCTGTACCTGCCCTGGGAGTGTTTGATGGGACAGTGTAGAGGGAGCTTTACTCTGTATCTAACCCGTGCTGTACCTGCCCTGGGAGTGTTTGATGGGACAGTGTAGAGGGAGCTTTACTCTGTATCTAACCCTGTACCTGCCCTGGGAGTGTTTGATGGGACAGTGTAGAGGGAGCTTTACTCTGTATCTAACCCGTGCTGTACCTGCCCTGGGAGTGTTTGATGGGACAGTGTAGAGGGAGCTTTACTCTGTATCTAACCCATGCTGTACCTGCCCTGGGAGTGTTTGATGGGACAGTGTAGAGGGAGCTTTACTCTGTATCTAACCCATGCTGTACCTGCCCTGGGAGTGTTTGATGGGACAGTGTAGAGGGAGCTTTACTCTGTATCTAACCGGTGCTGTACCTGCCCTGGGAGTGTTTGATGGGACAGTGTAGAGGGAGCTTTACTCTGTATCTAACCCGTGCTGTACCTGCCCTGGGAGTGTTTGATGGGACAGTGTAGAGGGAGCTTTACTCTGTATCTAACCGGTGCTGTACCTGCCCTGGGAGTGTTTGATGGGACAGTGTAGAGGGAGCTTTACTCTGTATCTAACCCGTGCTGTACCTGACCTGGGAGTGTTTGATGGGACAGTGTAGAGGGAGCTTTACTCTGTATCTAACCCGTGCTGTACCTGCCCTGGGAGTGTTTGATGGGACAGTGTAGAGGGAGCTTTACTCTGTATCTAACCCACGCTGTACCTGCCCTGGGAGTGTTTGATGGGACAGTGTAGAGGGAGCTTTACTCTGTATCTAACCCACGCTGTACCTGCCCTGGGAGTGTTTGATGGGACAGTGTCGAGGGAGCTTTACTCTGTATCTAACCCGTGCTGTACCTGACCTGGGAGTGTTTGATGGGACAGTGTAGAGGGAGCTTTACTCTGTATCTAACCCATGCTGTACCTGCCCTGGGAGTGTTTGATGGGACAGTGTCGAGGGAGCTTTACTCTGTATCTAACCCGTGCTGTACCTGCCCTGGGAGTGTTTGATGGGGCAGTGTAGAGGGAGCTTTACTCTGTATCTAACCCGTGCTGTACCTGACCTGGGAGTGTTTGATGGGACAGTGTAGAGGGAGCTTTACTCTGTATCTAACCCTGTACCTGCCCTGGGAGTGTTTGATGGGACAGTGTAGAGGGAGCTTTACTCTGTATCTAACCCGTGCTGTACCTGACCTGGGAGTGTTTGATGGGACAGTGTAGAGGGAGCTTTACTCTGTATCTAACCCGTGCTGTACCTGCCCTGGGAGTGTTTGATGGGACAGTGTAGAGGGAGCTTTACTCTGTATCTAACCCACGCTGTACCTGCCCTGGGAGTGTTTGATGGGACAGTGTAGAGGGAGCTTTACTCTGTATCTAACCCACGCTGTACCTGCCCTGGGAGTGTTTGATGGGACAGTGTCGAGGGAGCTTTACTCTGTATCTAACCCGTGCTGTACCTGACCTGGGAGTGTTTGATGGGACAGTGTAGAGGGAGCTTTACTCTGTATCTAACCCATGCTGTACCTGCCCTGGGAGTGTTTGATGGGACAGTGTCGAGGGAGCTTTACTCTGTATCTAACCCGTGCTGTACCTGCCCTGGGAGTGTTTGATGGGGCAGTGTAGAGGGAGCTTTACTCTGTATCTAACCCGTGCTGTACCTGCCCTGGGAGTGTTTGATGGGACAGTGTAGAGGGAGCTTTACTCTGTATCTAACCCGTGCTGTACCTGCCCTGGGAGTGTTTGATGGGACAGTGTAGAGGGAGCTTTACTCTGTATCGAACCCGTGCTGTACCTGCCCTGGGAGTGTTTGATGGGACAGTGTAGAGGGAGCTTTACTCTGTATCGAACCCGTGCTGTACCTGACCTGGGAGTGTTTGATGGGACAGTGTAGAGGGAGCTTTACTCTGTATCGAACCCGTGCTGTACCTGACCCTGGGAGTGTTTGATGGGACAGTGTCGAGGGAGCTTTACTCTGTATCTAACCCGTGCTGTACCTGCCCTGGGAGTGTTTGATGGGACAGTGTAGAGGGAGCTTTACTCTGTATCTAACCCATGCTGTACCTGCACTGGGAGTGTTTGATGGGACAGTGTAGAGGGAGCTTTACTCTGTATCTAACCCATGCTGTACCTGCCCTGGGAGTGTTTGGCAGTTGTTGTTTTACCTATTGTGGATGCGCCCCCGACCCAGTCGATGCACATTCAGGATTAATTCAGGCTTCTTAAAGGGAAACAGACACTTATTTGATAAATAGGCCATTGAGGGGTATGAAGAAACTGGGAATTTGAATGAAAGTGACGAGGAGCAGCAGCAGTTTACAAAGTAGCAGAACAGTCTGGATGGGCTGAAGAGCCTACTCTTGTTTCTATTTTTCAGTGCTGCACACAGCCAGAGAGAACTTGATGCTGAAACTTTTTGGACTCGTCCCCCTGACATTGGTGAACGCAAAATCAACAAAAAATGTAATCATAAAAACTTTTAGGAATGATAAAATCGCTGCAAAAGGAGGTTATTGGCTTCAAATCATTACTGAAGACAACTTGCCCTCCTCTTGTGAAATAAAACCCTCATTGGTCTGCTTTACGACGATGCTGTCCCTTTAAGATTGTTTCAATAACAAGCCCAGATCTTAAATAGTTAATAATCCGAACGGCCCCTTTACTCACTGCTGCCCTCTGGTGGACTGTAAGTCGCAGCAACTCGTTACAAAAAAAACAGGAAGTAACATTGGGACAAAGTGGGCCATTCAGCCCCTCGAGCCTGTTCCGCCATTCAATCAGATCGTGGCTGTTCTGGATCTTAACTCCATTTACCCGCCTTGGTTCCGTGTCCTTTAATGCCCATACCTAACAAAGATCTGTTAATCTCCGCTTTGAAATTTTCAATTGACCCCCCCAGCCTCGACGGACTTTTGGGGAGAGAGAGTTCCAGATTCCCACTCCCCTTTGTGTGAAGAAACGCTTCCCGACATCACCCCTGAACGGCCCGGCTCTAATTTTAAGGTTATGCCCCCCTTGTTCTGGACTCTTCCTGCCAGAGGAAATGGTTTCTCTCTATCTACCCTATCAAATCCTTTAATCGTCTTAAACATCTCAATTAGATCACCCCTTAATCTTCTACACTCGAGGGAGTACAGGCTGTCCTCATAATTTAACCCTTTTAGTCTCGGTGTCATTCTGGTGAATCTGCGCTGCATCGCCTCCAAGGCCAATATATCCTTCCTGAGAATGTGGTTCGCAGAACTGACCTCTGTCCTCTAAATGGGGTCTAAACAGAGCTTCAGATGACTGTAACGTGGCTTCCATCCATTTGTGTCCCAGCCCCATTGAGAAGAAAGCACTCAGTGCATTGAAAGAAAGGACTTGGATTCCAATATTGCTGTATTGTGTTTCTCAGGTACATCCCAAAACACTTTACGTACAATGAATTATTTTGAAATGCACTCACTGAGAGAAAGGCAAACATTTTTTGCACGCAGTACATGAGCTAATTATTAACCTTGGCTCAGTGGTGGCACTCATGCCTCTCAGACTGAAGGTGGTGGTTTTTAGCCCCACTCCGGAGACTTGAGCACAAAATCTAGGCTCGCACTTTTTTTTTGCTGCACTGTCGGAGGTGCCGTCTTTCAGGTGAGACGTTAAACGGAGGCCCCGTCTGCCCTCTCAGGTGAATGTCAAAGGAGGGTCTTGAAGGGGGACAGGGAGGTAGAGAGGCGGAGAGCTTTAGGGAGGGAATTCCAGGGCTTCGGGCCCGGTCAGCTGAAGGCACGGCCGCCAACGGTGGAGCGATTAAAATCGGGGAGGCCAGAATTGGAGGAGTGCGGAGATCTCGGAGGGTTGTGGGGCTGGAGGAGGTCACAGAGATAGGGAGAGGGGTGAGGCCATGGAGGGATTTGAAAACAAGGATGAGAGCTTTAAAACTGAGGCTGATTGGCCTGCTCCAGTTCCCATGTTCCTCCATACGTATACATCGACAGGCAGTTAGCCGTAACAGACTATTCGACAACGGGGGGCATCGCAATCGAGTTTTATTCTGTTCTCACCTGATGTCTGTACTTCTCAATTGGAGTCTCTGAAGAGCAATCAGGAGTGGGAGGCCTGGTTGGTTTTGCACCTCTTTAATGGGATGGGGGGGGTGCAATGAGGCTTAATTGCTCTCCCAGCTCAGGCCAGCCAACAGAGCACTGGCTGGGGAAATCGAACTGGGACTTTCTGGGGTGTGCACACTCACTGTTGACTCGATCTGCTCGGCCACGGGGTGCTGAACAAGTTTAGTTCAGTCATGTGATGCTTGAAATTTGTTCACTGCTTACAGCAGGAGGTGAGGCTGGGCTGTCTGAGACTCCCTGCAACTATGCAATAACTGACCACTTCTGCATGCACTCTCTGACTGAGCGTGGATTACAAGAAGGGCGGGCTTTATTTTCGAGCCTGCCTGCTCCGTCCTCTTTGTGGCCCAGAGGAACCACAATCGGTTTTAGCATCTGGAAGAGCCGAAGCAGCTCAGATCGAAAGATTGCAAAATTAGCTGTGCATTGGTTAGTAATTCTGCACTTAGTAAGAAGGGGTGAATTTTGACACTTATTTCATTGCTTTGTGGACTGTGTCAGCAGCAAGCACTCCCAGGCCAGGTACAGATGGGGTTAAAAGTAAGGGAAGGCCTTTTCCACTCAACTCCAATGACTTGCAAGAACCCCCAACCCAACTTGCAGCTGTTGCATGGCCATCAGCTCAGTGAAAGATGACCTTTGGTCTGTCTGCCACACTGGGCAGGGGGCAAATTATCATTTGGTGCTGTAGACTCACCCACTGGGAACTTGCTGGAGTCTCACCTCACTCAGGACCCTCAGGAGATTTATTTCCGAGTTTGCGCTGCCAGCAAAGACCCTCAACCATTGGCCGGGAAATTTCAATCTCCTGATATTGGTGACAGACGGGCACTATTCCCGGCTGGGAGTGCAACCTTGGAATATCGGGATGAGGGGGCTATGAAGTCATCGGTCAAGTAGTTTGGAATTCAAATCCCAGAGGGAAATGGGCAATGGACCTGTGGCAGTGGGAGTGTTTGATGGGACAGTGTAGAGGGAGCTTTACTCTGTATCTAACCCGTGCTGTACCTGCCCTGGGAGTGTTTGATGGGACAGTGTAGAGGGAGCTTTACTCTGTATCTAACCCGTGCTGTACCTGCCCTGGGAGTGTTTGATGGGTCAGTGTAGAGGGAGCTTTACTCTGTATCTAACCCGTGCTGTACCTGCCCTGGGAGTGTTTGATGGGACAGTGTAGAGGGAGCTTTACTCTGTATCTAACCCGTGCTGTACCTGCCCTGGGAGTGTTTGATGGGACAGTGTAGAGGGAGCTTTACTCTGTATCTAACCCGTGCTGTACCTGCCCTGGGAGTGTTTGATGGGACAGTGTAGAGGGAGCTTTACTCTGTATCTAACCCATGCTGTACCTGCCCTGGGAGTGTTTGATGGGACAGTGTAGAGGGAGCTTTACTCTGTATCTAACCCATGCTGTACCTGCCCTGGGAGTGTTTGATGGGACAGTGTAGAGGGAGCTTTACTCTGCATCTAACCCGTGCTGTACCTGCCCTGGGAGTGTTTGACGGGACAGTGTAGAGGGAGCTTTACTCTGTATCTAACCCGTGCTGTACCTGCCCTGGGAGTGTTTGATGGGACAGTGTAGAGGGAGCTTTACTCTGCATCTAACCCGTGCTGTACCTGCCCTGGGAGTGTTTGATGGGACAGTGCAGAGGGAGCTTTACTCTGTATCTAACCCGTGCTGTACCTGACCTGGGAGTGTATGATGGGACAGTGTAGAGGGAGCTTTACTCTGTATCTAACCCATGCTGTACCTGCCCTGGGAGTGTTTGATGGGACAGTATAGAGGGAGCTTTACTCTGTATCTAACCCGTGCTGTACCCGCCCTGGGAGTGTTTGATGGGACAGTGTAGAGGGAGCTTTACTCTGTATCTAACCCGTGCTGTACCTGCCCTGGGAGTGTTTGATGGGACAGTGTAGAGGGAGCTTTACTCTGTATCTAACCCGTGCTGTACCTGCCCTGGGAGTGTTTGATGGGACAGTGTAGAGGGAGCTTTACTCTGTATCTAACCCGTGCTGTACCTGCCCTGGGAGTGTTTGATGGGACAGTGTAGCGAGAGCTTTACTCTGTATCTAACCCGTGCTGTACCTGACCCTGGGAGTGTTTGATGGGACAGTGTAGAGGGAGCTTCACTCTGTATCTAACCCGTGCTGTACCTGCCCTGGGAGTGTTTGATGGGACAGTGTAGAGGAAGTTTTACTCTGTATCTAACCCGTGCTGTACCTGCCCTGGGAGTGTTTGATGGGACAGTGTAGAGGAAGTTTTACTCTGTATCTAACCCGTGCTGTACCTGCCCTGGGAGTGTTTGATGGGACAGTGTAGAGGGAGCTTTACTCTGTATCTAACCCGTGCTGTACCTGCCCTGGGAGTGTTTGATGGGACAGTGTAGCGAGAGCTTTATTCTGTATCTAACCCGTGCTCTACCTGCCCTGGGAGTGTTTGATGGGACAGTGTAGAGGGAGCTTTACTCTGTATCTAACCCATGCTGTACCTGCCCTGGGAGTGTTTGATGGGACAGTGTAGAGGGAGCTTTACTCTGTATCTAACCCGTGCTGTACCTGCCCTGGGAGTGTTTGATGGGACAGTGTAGAGGGAGCTTTACTCTGTATCTAACCCGCGCTGTACCTGCCCTGGGAGTGTTTGATGGGACAGTGTAGACGGAGCTTTACTCTGTATCTAACCTGTGCTGTACCTGCCCTGGGAGTGTTTGATGGGACAGTGTAGAGGGAGCTTTACTCTGTATCTAACCCGCGCTGTACCTGCCCTGGGAGTGTTTGGCAGTTGTTGTTTTACCTATTGTGGATGCGCCCCCGACCCAGTCGATGCACATTCAGGATTAATTCAGGCTTCTTAAAGGGAAACAGACACTTATTTGATAAATAGGCCATTAAGGGGTATGAAGAAACTGGGAATTTGAATGAAAGTGACGAGGAGCAGCAGCAGTTTACAAAGTAGCAGAACAGTCTGGATGGGCTGAAGAGCCTACTCTTGTTTCTATTTTTCAGTGCTGCACACAGCCAGAGAGAACTTGATGCTGAAACTTTTTGGACTCGTCCCCCTGACATTGGTGAACGCAAAATCAACAAAAAATGTAATCATAAAAACTTTTAGGAATGATAAAATCGCTGCAAAAGGAGGTTATTGGCTTCAAATCATTACTGAAGACAACTTGCCCTCCTCTTGTGAAATAAAACCCTCATTGGTCTGCTTTACGACGATGCTGTCCCTTTAAGATTGTTTCAATAACAAGCCCAGATCTTAAATAGTTAATAATCCGAACGGCCCCTTTACTCACTGCTGCCCTCTGGTGGACTGTAAGTCGCAGCAACTCGTTACAAAAAAAACAGGAAGTAACATTGGGACAAAGTGGGCCATTCAGCCCCTCGAGCCTGTTCCGCCATTCAATCAGATCGTGGCTGTTCTGGATCTTAACTCCATTTACCCGCCTTGGTTCCGTGTCCTTTAATGCCCATACCTAACAAAGATCTGTTAATCTCCGCTTTGAAATTTTCAATTGACCCCCCCAGCCTCGACGGACTTTTGGGGAGAGAGAGTTCCAGATTCCCACTCCCCTTTGTGTGAAGAAACGCTTCCCGACATCACCCCTGAACGGCCCGGCTCTAATTTTAAGGTTATGCGCCCTTGTTCTGGACTCTTCCTGCCAGAGGAAATGGTTTCTCTCTATCGACCCTATCAAATCCTTTAATCGTCTTAAACATCTCAATTAGATCACCCCTTAATCTTCTACACTCGAGGGAGTACAGGCTGTCCTCATAATTTAACCCTTTTAGTCTCGGTGTCATTCTGGTGAATCTGCGCTGCATCGCCTCCAAGGCCAATATATCCTTCCTGAGAATGTGGTTCGCAGAACTGACCTCTGTCCTCTAAATGGGGTCTAAACAGAGCTTCAGATGACTGTAACGTGGCTTCCATCCATTTGTGTCCCAGCCCCATTGAGAAGAAAGCACTCAGTGCATTGAAAGAAAGGACTTGGATTCCAATATTGCTGTATTGTGTTTCTCAGGTACATCCCAAAACACTTTACGTACAATGAATTATTTTGAAATGCACTCACTGAGAGAAAGGCAAACATTTTTTGCACGCAGTACATGAGCTAATTATTAACCTTGGCTCAGTGGTGGCACTCATGCCTCTCAGACTGAAGGTGGTGGTTTTTAGCCCCACTCCGGAGACTTGAGCACAAAATCTAGGCTCGCACTTTTTTTTTGCTGCACTGTCGGAGGTGCCGTCTTTCAGGTGAGACGTTAAACGGAGGCCCCGTCTGCCCTCTCAGGTGAATGTCAAAGGAGGGTCTTGAAGGGGGACAGGGAGGTAGAGAGGCGGAGAGCTTTAGGGAGGGAATTCCAGGGCTTCGGGCCCGGTCAGCTGAAGGCACGGCCGCCAACGGTGGAGCGATTAAAATCGGGGAGGCCAGAATTGGAGGAGTGCGGAGATCTCGGAGGGTTGTGGGGCTGGAGGAGGTCACAGAGATAGGGAGAGGGGTGAGGCCATGGAGGGATTTGAAAACAAGGATGAGAGCTTTAAAACTGAGGCTGATTGGCCTGCTCCAGTTCCCATGTTCCTCCATACGTATACATCGACAGGCAGTTAGCCGTAACAGACTATTGGACAACGGGGGGCATCGCAATCGAGTTTTATTCTGTTCTCACCTGATGTCTGTACTTCTCAATTGGAGTCTCTGAAGAGCAATCAGGAGTGGGAGGCCTGGTTGGTTTTGCACCTCTTTAATTGGGGGGGGGGGCAATGAGGCTTAATTGCTCTCCCAGCTCACTGAGCACTGGCTGGGGAAATCGAACTGGGACTTTCACACTCACTGAAGACTCGATCTGCTCGGCCACGGGGTGCTGAACAAGTTTAGTTCAGTCATGTGATGCTTGAAATTTGTTCACTGCTTACAGCAGGAGGTGAGGCTGGGCTGTCTGAGACTCCCTGCAACGATGCAATAACTGACCACTTCTGCATGCACTCTCTGACTGAGCGTGGATTACAAGAAGGGCGGGCTTTATTTTCGAGCCTGCCTGCTCCGTCCTCTTTGTGGCCCAGAGTAACCACAATCGGTTTTAGCATCTGGAAGAGCCGAAGCAGCTCAGATCGAAAGATTGCAAAATTAGCTGTGCATTGGTTAGTAATTCTGCACTTAGTAAGAAGGGGTGAATTTTGACACTTATTTCATTGCTTTGTGGACTGTGTCAGCAGCAAGCACTCCCAGGCCATGTACAGATGGGGTTAAAAGTAAGAGAAGGCCTTTTCCACTCAACTCCAATGACTTGCAAGAACCCCCAACCCAACTTGCAGCTGTTGCATGGCCATCAGCTCAGTGAAAGATGACCTTTGGTCTGTCTGCCACACTGGGCAGGGGGCAAATTATCATTTGGTGCTGTAGACTCACCCACTGGGAACTTGCTGGAGTCTCACCTCACTCAGGACCCTCAGGAGATTTATTTCCGAGTTTGCGCTGCCAGCAAAGACCCTCAACCATTGGCCGGGAAATTTCAATCTCCTGATATTGGTGACAGACGGGCACTATTCCCGGCTGGGAGTGCAACCTTGGAATATCGGGATGAGGGGGCTGTGAAGTCATCGGTCAAGTAGTTTGGAATTCAAATCCCAGAGGGAAATGGGCAATGGACCTGTGGCAGTGGGAGTGTTTGATGGGACAGTGCAGAGGGAGCTTTACTCTGCATCTAACCCGTGTTGTACCTGCCCTGGGAGTGTTTGATGGGACAGTGCAGAGGGAGCTTTACTCTGTATCTAACCCGTGCTGTACCTGCCCTGGGAGTGTTTGATGGGACAGTGTAGAGGGAGCTTTACTCTGTATCTAACCCGTGCTGTACCTGCCCTGGGAGTGTTTGATGGGACAGTGTAGAGGGAGCTTTACTCTGCATCTAACCCGTGTTGTACCTGACCTGGGAGTGTTTGATGGGACAGTGTAGAGGGAGCTTTACTCTGCATCTAACCCGTGCTGTACCTGCCCTGGGAGTGTTTGATGGGACAGTGTAGAGGGAGCTTTACTCTGTATCTAACCCCGTGCTGTACCTGCCCTGGGAGTGTTTGATGGGACAGTGTAGAGGGAGCTTTACTCTGCATCTAATCCGTGTTGTACCTGACCTGGGAGTGTTTGATGGGACAGTGTAGCGAGAGCTTTACTCTGTATCTAACCCGTGCTGCACCTGCCCTGGGAGTGTTTGATGGGACAGTGTAGCGAGAGCTTTACTCTGTATCTAACCCGTGCTGTACCTGCCCTGGGAGTGTTTGATGGGACAGTGTAGAGGGAGCTTTACTCTGTATCTAACCCATGCTGTACCCGCCCTGGGAGTGTTTGATGGGACAGTATAGAGGGAGCTTTACTCTGTATCTAACCCGTGCTGTACCCGCCCTGGGAGTGTTTGATGGGACAGTGTAGAGGGAGCTTTACTCTGTATCTAACCCGTGCTGTACCTGCCCTGGGAGTGTTTGATGGGACAGTATAGAGGGAGCTTTACTCTGTATCTAACCCGTGCTGTACCCGCCCTGGGAGTGTTTGATGGGACAGTGTAGAGGGAGCTTTACTCTGTATCTAACCCATGCTGTACCTGCCCTGGGAGTGTTTGATTGGACAGTGTAGAGGGAGCTTTACTCTGCATCTAACCCGTGCTGTACCTGCCCTGGGAGTGTTTGATTGGACAGTGTAGAGGGAGCTTTACTCTGCATCTAACCCGTGCTGTACCTGCCCTGGGAGTGTTTGATGGGACAGTGTAGAGGGAGCTTTACTCTGTATCTAACCCGTGCTGTACCTGCCCAGGGAGTGTTTGATGGGACAGTGCAGAGGGAGCTTTACTCTGTATCTAACCCGTGCTGTACCTGCCCAGGGAGTGTTTGATGGGACAGTGCAGAGGGAGCTTTACTCTGTATCTAACCCATGCTGTACCCGCCCTGGGAGTGTTTGATGGGACAGTGTAGAGGGAGCTTTACTCTGTATCTAACCCATGCTGTACCTGCCCTGGGAGTGTTTGATGGGACAGTATAGAGGGAGCTTTACTCTGTATCTAACCCGTGCTGTACCCGCCCTGGGAGTGTTTGATGGGACAGTGTAGAGGGAGCTTTACTCTGTATCTAACCCGTGCTGTACCTGCCCTGGGAGTGTTTGATGGGACAGTGTAGAGGGAGCTTTACTCTGTATCTAACCCGTGCTGTACCTGCCCTGGGAGTGTTTGATGGGACAATGTAGCGAGAGCTTTACTCTGTATCTAACCCGTGCTGTACCTGACCCTGGGAGTGTTTGATGGGACAGTGTAGAGGGAGCTTCACTCTGTATCTAACCCGTGCTGTACCTGCCCTGGGAGTGTTTGATGGGACAGTGTAGAGGGAGCTTTACTCTGTATCTAACCCGTGCTGTACCTGCCCTGGGAGTGTTTGATGGGACAGTGTAGAGGGAGCTTTACTCTGTATCTAACCCGTGCTGTACCTGCCCTGGGAGTGTTTGATGGGACAGTGTAGAGGGAGCTTTACTCTGTATCTAACCCGTGCTGTACCTGCCCTGGGAGTGTTTGATGGGACAGTGTAGAGGGAGCTTTACTCTGTATCTAACCCGCGCTGTACCTGCCCTGGGAGTGTTTGATGGGACAGTGTAGAGGGAGCTTTACTCTGTATCTAACCCGCGCTGTACCTGCCCTGGGAGTGTTTGATGGGACAGTGTAGCGAGAGCTTTACTCTGTATCTAACCCGTTCTGTACCTGCCCTGGGAGTGTTTGATGGGACAGTGTAGAGGGAGCTTTACTCTGTATCTAACCCGTGCTGTACCTGCCCTGGGAGTGTTTGATGGGACAGTGTAGAGGGAGCTTTACTCTGTATCTAACCCGTGCTGTACCTGCCCTGGGAGTGTTTGATGGGACAGTGTAGAGGGAGCTTTACTCTGTATCTAACCCGCGCTGTACCTGCCCTGGGAGTGTTTGGCAGTTGTTGTTTTACCTATTGTGGATGCGCCCCCGACCCAGTCGATGCACATTCAGGATTAATTCAGGCTTCTTAAAGGGAAACAGACACTTATTTGATAAATAGGCCATTGAGGGGTATGAAGAAACTGGGAATTTGAATGAAAGTGACGAGGAGCAGCAGCAGTTTACAAAGTAGCAGAACAGTCTGGATGGGCTGAAGAGCCTACTCTTGTTTCTATTTTTCAGTGCTGCACACAGCCAGAGAGAACTTGATGCTGAAACTTTTTGGACTCGTCCCCCTGACATCGGTGAACGCAAAATCAACAAAAAATGTAATCATAAAAACTTTTAGGAATGATAAAATCGCTGCAAAAGGAGGTTATTGGCTTCAAATCATTACTGAAGACAACTTGCCCTCCTCTTGTGAAATAAAACCCTCATTGGTCTGCTTTACGACGATGCTGTCCCTTTAAGATTGTTTCAATAACAAGCCCAGATCTTAAATAGTTAATAATCCGAACGGCCCCTTTACTCACTGCTGCCCTCTGGTGGACTGTAAGTCGCAGCAACTCGTTACAAAAAAAACAGGAAGTAACATTGGGACAAAGTGGGCCATTCAGCCCCTCGAGCCTGTTCCGCCATTCAATCAGATCGTGGCTGTTCTGGATCTTAACTCCATTTACCCGCCTTGGTTCCGTGTCCTTTAATGCCCATACCTAACAAAGATCTGTTAATCTCTGCTTTGAAATTTTCAATTGACCCCCCCAGCCTCGACGGACTTTTGGGGAGAGAGAGTTCCAGATTCCCACTCCCCTTTGTGTGAAGAAACGCTTCCCGACATCACCCCTGAACGGCCCGGCTCTAATTTTAAGGTTATGCCCCCCTTGTTCTGGACTCTTCCTGCCAGAGGAAATGGTTTCTCTCTATCGACCCTGTCAAATCCTTTAATCGTCTTAAACATCTCAATTAGATCACCCCTTAATCTTCTACACTCGAGGGAGTACAGGCTGTCCTCATAATTTAACCCTTTTAGTCTCGGTGTCATTCTGGTGAATCTGCGCTGCATCGCCTCCAAGGCCAATATATCCTTCCTGAGAATGTGGTTCCCACAACTGACCTCTGTCCTCTAAATGGGGTCTAAACAGAGCTTCAGATGACTGTAACGTGGCTTCCATCCATTTGTGTCCCAGCCCCATTGAGAAGAAAGCACACAGTGCATTGAAAGAAAGGACTTGGATTCCAATATTGCTGTATTGTGTTTCTCAGGTACATCCCAAAACACTTTACGTACAATGAATTATTTTGAAATGCACTCACTGAGAGAAAGGCAAACATTTTTTGCACGCAGTACATGAGCTAATTATTAACCTTGGCTCAGTGGTGGCACTCATGCCTCTCAGACTGAAGGTGGTGATTTTTAGCCCCACTCCGGAGACTTGAGCACAAAATCTAGGCTCGCACTTTTTTTTGCTGCACTGTCGGAGGTGCCGTCTTTCAGGTGAGACGTTAAACGGAGGCCCCGTCTGCCCTCTCAGGTGAATGTCAAAGGAGCGTCTTGAAGGGGGACAGGGAGGTAGAGAGGCGGAGAGCTTTAGGGAGGGAATTCCAGGGCTTCGGGCCCGGTCAGCTGAAGGCACGGCCGCCAACGGTGGAGCGATTAAAATCGGGGAGGCCAGAATTGGAGGAGTGCGGAGATCTCGGAGGGTTGTAGGGCTGGAGGAGGTCACAGAGATAGGGAGAGGGGTGAGGCCATGGAGGGATTTGAAAACAAGGATGAGAGCTTTAAAACTGAGGCTGATTGGCCTGCTCCAGTTCCCATGTTCCTCCATACGTATACATCGACAGGCAGTTAGCCGTAACAGACTATTCGACAACGGGGGGCATCGCAATCGAGTTTTATTCTGTTCTCACCTGATGTCTGTACTTCTCAATTGGAGTCTCTGAAGAGCAATCAGGAGTGGGAGGCCTGGTTGGTTTTGCACCTCTTTAATTGGGGGGGGGCAATGAGGCTTAATTGCTCTCCCAGCTCACTGAGCACTGGCTGGGGAAATCGAACTGGGACTTTCACACTCACTGAAGACTCGATCTGCTCGGCCACGGGGTGCTGAACAAGTTTAGTTCAGTCATGTGATGCTTGAAATTTGTTCACTGCTTACAGCAGGAGGTGAGGCTGGGCTGTCTGAGACTCCCTGCAACTATGCAATAACTGACCACTTCTGCATGCACTCTCTGACTGAGCGTGGATTACAAGAAGGGCGGGCTTTATTTTCGAGCCTGCCTGCTCCGTCCTCTTTGTGGCCCAGAGGAACCACAATCGGTTTTAGCATCTGGAAGAGCCGAAGCAGCTCAGATCGAAAGATTGCAAAATTAGCTGTGCATTGGTTAGTAATTCTGCACTTAGTAAGAAGGGGTGAATTTTTACACTTATTTCATTGCTTTGTGGACTGTGTCAGCAGCAAGCACTCCCAGGCCAGGTACAGATGGGGTTAAAAGTAAGAGAAGGCCTTTTCCACTCAACTCCAATGACTTGCAAGAACCCCCAACCCAACTTGCAGCTGTTGCATGGCCATCAGCTCAGTGAAAGATGACCTTTGGTCTGTCTGCCACACTGGGCAGGGGGCAAATTATCATTTGGTGCTGTAGACTCACCCACTGGGAACTTGCTGGAGTCTCACCTCACTCAGGACCCTCAGGAGATTTATTTCCGAGTTTGCGCTGCCAGCAAAGACCCTCAACCATTGGCCGGGAAATTTCAATCTCCTGATATTGGTGACAGACGGGCACTATTCCCGGCTGGGAGTGCAACCTTGGAATATCGGGATGAGGGGGCTATGAAGTCATCGGTCAAGTAGTTTGGAATTCAAATCCCAGAGGGAAATGGGCAATGGACCTGTGGCAGTGGGAGTGTTTGATGGGACAGTGTAGAGGGAGCTTTACTCTGTATCTAACCCGTGCTGTACCTGCCCTGGGAGTGTTTGATGGGACAGTGTAGAGGGAGATTTACTCTGTATCTAACCCGTGCTGTACCTGCCCTGGGAGTGTTTGATGGGACAGTGTAGAGGGAGCTTTACTCTGTATCTAACCCGTGCTGTACCTGCCCTGGGAGTGTTTGATGGGACAGTGTAGAGGGAGCTTTACTCTGTATCTAACCCATGCTGTACCTGCCCTGGGAGTGTTTGATGGGACAGTGTAGAGGGAGCTTTACTCTGTATCTAACCCATGCTGTACCTGCCCTGGGAGTGTTTGATGGGACAGTGTAGAGGGAGCTTTACCCTGTATCTAACCCGTGCTGTACCTGCCCTGGGAGTGTTTGATGGGACAGTGTAGAGGGAGCTTTACTCTGTATCTAACCCGTGCTGTACCTGCCCTGGGAGTGTTTGATGGGACAGTGTAGAGGGAGCTTTACCCTGTATCTAACCCGTGCTGTACCTGCCCTGGGAGTGTTTGATGGGACAGTGTAGAGGGAGCTTTACTCTGTATCTAACCCGTGCTGTACCTGCCCTGGGAGTGTTTGATGGGACAGTGTAGAGGGAGCTTTACTCTGCATCTAACCCGTGCTGTACCTGCCCTGGGAGTGTTTGATGTGACAGTGTAGAGGGAGCTTTACTCTGTATCTAACCCTTGCTGTACCTGCCCTGGGAGTGTTTGATGGGACAGTGTAGAGGGAGCTTTACTCTGTATCTAACCCATGCTGTACCTGCCCTGGGAGTGTTTGATGGGACAGTGTAGAGGGAGCTTTACTCTGTATCTAACCCGTGCTGTACCTGCCCTGGGAGTGTTTGATGTGACAGTGTAGAGGGAGCTTTACTCTGTATCTAACCCGTGCTGTACCTGCCCTGGGAGTGTTTGATGGGACAGTGTAGAGGGAGCTTTACTCTGTATCTAACCCGTGCTGTACCTGCCCTGGGAGTGTTTGATGGGACAGTGTAGAGGGAGCTTTACTCTGTATCTAACCCGTGCTGTTCCTGCCCTGGGAGTGTTTGATGGGACAGTGTAGAGGGAGCTTTACTCTGTATCTAACCCGTGCTGTTCCTGCCCTGGGAGTGTTTGATGGGACAGTGTAGAGGGAGCTTTACTCTGTATCTAACCCGTGCTTTGCCTGACCTGGGAGTGTTTGGTGGTTACGCAGGGAGCGTAAAATGGTAAATTATTGTGTTCTCCAAATTATTTCCCTCACACGATGAGCAGAAAAAAAAGAGGTCAGTAAGATCACAGTCCGTGTGTGAATGAACAGCAGTAGATTTCACCCTCGCTGTCACTGACCATATTGAAATGCGGTCATACCGAAAGCAGGAAGTGTGGCATCTAAAAATACAAAGCAGTGGTTTAGTACAGGTCCTCGTGCAGAGAGACTGAGACACAGAAGGGCTACCGATGGCCGACAAGCTGCACCAGGACCTGAGCTGCACCATCTGTGCTCAGATGTTCACCCAGCCCGTGACCCTGGACTGCGGCCATAACTTCTGCAAGGCCTGCATCGTGGGGGTGTGGGGGGAGCTGGAGGCCGTGGTCTCCTGCCCCCAGTGTGGCAGGGAGTTTCCCAGGAGGGAACTGGTGACCAACCAGCTCCTGGTGACCATGGTGGCGAGCCTCCAGCACCTGAACCCAGGGGTGGAGACCGGGGGGAATGGCCTGAGGTGCCCGGTCCACCTGGAGGACCCCCAGCTGTTTTGCTCCAAGGATCTCAGGCTAATCTGCTCCAGCTGCCTGGCACTGGGCGAGGAGAGGAGCCATAGATTGATAACCATTGAGGAGGCCTACGAGTTCTGCAAGGTAGGGTGATTTGAATTGGGGATTTCTAGAGACCTGACACCTTTTGCTTAGTGTGAGGAGTGAGGGGTATAATGCCCCCCCATTGGTTTAAACGTAAAGGAAAATCGTGCGGCATTTGTCACGGCTGAAGCCAGTTTTACACACGGGCAGCCAGTTGAAAATCGTCCCCCAGTGGCTCTCTTGTTTTGGCCCCTTTAAGCAGTAGCTGCCCCCAGCTTTGATAACAAAGGCGTCAGCCGTGGCTCAGTGAGTGGCACTCGCTCGTCTCTGAGACAGAAGCTCGTCCATTCAAGTCCCGCTCCGGAGACTCGAACCCATAATCGCTCCATGTCGCCAGTCCCGAGGGAGTGCCGCACCGCCGGAGGTGCCGTCTTTCAGATGTGAGGTTAAACCGAGGCCCCGTCTGCCGTCTCAGGTGGATGTAAAAGATCCCCCGGCCACTATTTCGAAGAAGTCCTCCCCGGTGTTCTGGTTAATATTTATCCCTCCACCAACGTCAATAAAAACAAATTATTCACATTGCTCTTTTTTTTGTGGGATCTTGCTGTGCACAAATTGGCTGCCACGTTTCCTACATTACAACAGTGACTACGTGTCAAAAAAGTACTTCATCGGCTGTAAAGCACTTTGGGACGTCCTGAGGTCGTTGAGGGCGCTGTATATAAATGCAAGTTGTTACTTTTCCTTGTCCTGAGTCTTGCTGACCATTGCTGGCGAGAGTGCAAATGGACACAGAGGCCATGGAATTCCACAGTGGGATTCTCCCGGTGACCCGCAAATACTTTGGTGCGAAAATGGCAAAACTTTGGCCGTTTTCCTCCATCCGCATCGTATCTCCCGGGGGTTCCTCCATCCGCATCGTATCTCCCGGGGGTTCCTCCATCCGCATCGTATCTCCCGGGGGTTCCTCCATCCGCATCGTATCTCCCGGGGCTTCCTCCATCCGCATCGTATCTCCCAGGGCTTCCTCCATCCGCATCGTATCTCCCGGGGCTTCCTCCATCCGCATCGTATCTCCCGGGGCTTCCTCCATCCGCATCGTATCTCCCGGGGGTTCCTCCATCCGCATCGTATCTCCCGGGGCTTCCTCCATCCGCATCGTATCTCCCGGGGCTTCCTCCATCCGCATCGTATCTCCCGGGGCTTCCTCCATCCGCATCGTATCTCCCGGGGCTTCCTCCATCCGCATCGTATCTCCCGGGGCTTCCTCCATCCGCATCGTATCTCCCGGGGCTTCCTCCATCCGCATCGTATCTCCCGGGGGTTCCTCCATCCGCATCGTATCTCCCGGGGCTTCCTCCATCCGCATCGTATCTCCCGGGGCTTCCTCCATCCGCATCGTATCTCCCGGGGCTTCCTCCATCCGCATCGTATCTCCCGGGGCTTCCTCCATCCGCATCGTATCTCCCGGGGCTTCCTCCATCCGCATCGTATCTCCTGGGCTTCCTCCATCCGCATCGTATCTCCCGGGGCTTCCTCCATCCGCATCGTATCTCCCGGGGCTTCCTCCATCCGCATCGTATCTCCCGGGGCTTCCTCCATCCGCATCGTATCTCCTGGGCTTCCTCCATCCACATCGTATCTCCCGGGGCTTCCTCCATCCGCATCGTATCTCCCGGGGATTCCTCCATCCACATCGTATCTCCCGGGGCTTCCTCCATCCATGTCGTATCTCCCAGGGCTTCCTCCATCCACGTCGTATCTCCCGGGGCTTCCTCCATCCACATCGTATCTCCCGGGGGTTCCTCCATCCACATCGTATCTCCTGGGGGTTCCTCCATCCACGTCGTATCTCCCGGGGGTTCCTCCATCCACGTCGTATCTCCAGGGGTTCCTCCATCCACGTCGTATCTCCCGGGGGTTCCTCCATCCACATCGTATCTCCTGGGGGTTCCTCCATCCACGTCGTATCTCCAGGGGTTCCTCCATTCACATCGTATCTCCAGGGGTTCCTCCATCCACATCGTATCCCTGTGGGTTTTTTTTATTCATTCATTGGGTGTGTGTGTCACTGGGCGAGGCCGGCATTTATTGCCCATCCCTAATTGCCCCTTGAGAAGGTGGTGGTGAGCCGCCTTCTTGAACCTCTGCAGCCCGTGTGGTGAAGGTTCTCCCACAGTGCTGTTAGGAAGGGAGTTCCAGGATTTTGACCCAGCGACGATGAAGGAACGGCGATATATTTCCAAGTCGGGATGGTGTGTGACTTGGAGGGGAACGTGCAGGTGGTGTTGTTCCCATGTGCCTGCTGCCCTTGTCCTTCTAGCTGGTAGAGGTCGCGGGTTTGGGAGGTGCTGTCAAAGAAGCCTTGGCGAGTTGCTGCAGTGCATCCTGTGGATGGTACACACTGCAGTCACTGTGCGCCGGTGGTGAAGGGAGTGAATGTTTAGGGTGGTGGATGGGGTGCCAATCAAGCGGGCTGCTTTGTCCTGGATGGTGTCGAGCTTCTTGAGTGTTGTTGGAGCTGCACTCATCCAGGCAAGTGGAGAGTATTCCATCACACTCCTGACATGTGCCTTATAGATGGTGGAAAGGCTTTGGGGAGTCAGGAGGTGAGTCACTCGCCGCAGAATACCCAGCCTCTGACCTGCTCTTGCAGCCACAGTATTTATATGGCTGGTCCAGTTAAGTTACTCTATCCACATCGAATCTCTGAGGGTTCCCCCATCCACACTGTAACTCTGGGGGTTCCACCGGTCTCCCATTGAAGTTACGGTGGGATAACAGGGAGATCTCACCCCTCCCCATCCCCCGGCCCCCTTGGGATCGCAGGGCCTGACGGAGGACAAAATTGGGTTTTCTTGCGATGCCCTTTGCAGTTGAATGGCCTGCCAGCACTCACAGCCTGGTCTGACAGGGGACGATCAATCAGTTGGGTGAGGTACCAGGGAGTGCTGTAGGGGTGCATTCCAGTGTGGAGTCAGTTCCTTCAGGAAAGGGAAGGGAAGGGAAGGGGAGAAAGAGAGAGGAAAAGTAAACAAAGCAGATCTGTTTGTTTACATTTAACCCCATGCAACAGGTGTGGGAGTAAACAATTGTGCACGACACTCAAGAAATAAGAGCAGCTTGTAACAAAGGTAATGCAATAATCGTGGGGGACTTTCATCTTCATATAGACTGGGCAAATCAAGGAGGACAAGCTGATAGAATGCGTTCGAGACAGTTTCCTCGAACAATACATCATGGAACCAACCAGGGAACAGGTTATTTTAGATCTTGTCTTGTGTGATGAGACAGGGTTAATTAGTAATCTCAGAGTAAAGGAACCTCTAGGGAAGAGCGATCATAATATGATAGAATTTCACATTGAGTTGGAGAGTGACGTACTTAAGTCCGAAACTTAAACTTAAATAAAGCCAATTTTAAAAGTATGAGGGGCGAGTTGGCTAAGGTAGATTGGGAAATTAGACTAAAAGGTTTGACAGTAGATAAACAATGGCTAACATTTAAAGAAATAATTCAAAATTCTCAACGACTATACATTCCATTGAGAAATGAAAACTCCATGGGAAAAGTGATTCATCCGTGGCTAACTAAAAAAAATTAAGGATAGTGTTGGATTAGAGGAAGAGGCTTATAATGTTGCCAAGAAGGGTAGTAAGCCTGAGGATTGGGAGAGTTTAGAAACTAGCAAAGGATGACCAAAAAATTGATAAGGGAGAAAATAGAATATGAGAGTAAACTAGCAAGAAATATAAGAACGGATTGTAAGAGCTTCCACAAATATGTAAAAAGTAAGAGATTAGCAAAAGTAAACGTGGGTCCCTTAGAGGCTGAGACAGGAGAAATTATAATGGGGAATCAGGAAATGGCAGAGACGTTAAACAAATATTTTGTATCTGTCTTCAGAGCAGAAGCCACAAAAGAGCATACCAGAAATAGTGGGGAACCAAGGGGGCAATGAGAGGGAGGATTAAAGTAATTAATATCAGTAGAGAAAAAGTACCAGAGAAACTAATGGGACTAAAAGCCAATAAATCCTCTGGACCTGATAGGCCGACATCCTAGGGTTCTAAAAGAGGTGGCTGCAGAGATAGTGGTTGTGATCTTCCAAAATTCCCTAGATTCTAGAACGGTCCCAGCGGATTGGAAGGTAGCAAATGTAACCCCGCTATTCAAGAAAGGAGGGAGAGAGGAAACAGGGAACCACAGGCCGGTTAGCCTGATATCAGTAGGGAAAATGCTGGAATCCATTATTAAGGAAGTGGTAACAGGGCACTTAGAAAATCATAATATGGTTAGGCAGAGTCAACATGGTTTTATGAAAGGGAAATTGTGTTTGACAAATCTATTAGAGTTTTTTGAGGATGTAACTAGCAGGGTAGATAAATGTAAGGAGTCTTACAACACCAGGTTATAGTCCAACAGTTTTATTTAAAATCACAAGCTTTCGGAGGAAGCCTCCGAAAGCTTGTGATTTTAAATAAAACTGTTGGACTATAACCTGGTGTTGTAAGATTCCTTACATTTGTCCACCCCAGTCCATCACCGGCATCTCCACATCAGGGTAGATAAAGAGGGACCAGTGGATGTAACGGATTTGGATTTTCAAAAGGCATTCGATAAGGTGCCACATAAAAGGTTGTTACACAAGATAAGGGCTCATGGGGTTGGGGTAATATGTTAGCGTGGATTGAGGATTAGTTAATGACAGAAAACAGAGAGTAGAGATAAACGGGTCATTTTCAGGTTGGCAGGCTGTAACTAGTGGGGTGCTGCAAGGATCAGTGCTTGGGCCTCAGCTATTTAATGACTTAGATGAAGGGACCGAGTGTAATGTATCCAAGTTTGCTGATGATACAAAGCTTGGTGGGAAAGTAAGCTGTGAGGAGGACACAAAGGGGCCGATTTTGCAATGGTGGGGGGTTGGCAGCGGGGGAGGGAGGGGTGAAGGTACACGTGGCAAAACCCAATAAACAAAACTTACCGTTTCCGACACGATCGCAACGTAATTGATGGTCATTAAAGTTCTTTCCAGGTTTCGCGCCTGGCAGCCCCTGATTGACAGGCTGACTGCCGACAGGAGCTGCAACACTGGGGGGGGCGGGGGGGAGAGAAATAGAGAGAGCAAGACATCATCCAGCGCTGGAGGGGAAGATCGGGGGTGGGGGGGAGAAAGGGGACGATCGGGGGGGGGTGCGAGAGAGGGGAGGATCGGGGTGGGGGGGAGAGAGGGGAGGATCGGGGGGACATGGGGGGGGTGAAGAGGGGGAGATCGGACAGGGAGAAATCAAACATCAGAGCAGGGTGGAAAGGTAGGTTGATTTTGTGTTTTAACTTGGTGCAATGGTTTTTTTATTTAATTTATTTTGTTTCTTTTTCCCTGATCTGGCCCTGGTTTCACCAGGTGTGAATCAGAAGCGGTGGGAAAGCCGCCCGGGTAAGTTTAAAAATCGTTCTAACTACCTAATATGTCACAGGTAAAGGGCCTCAATGAGGAACATTTGGCTCTTTAACTATCGTCCTGCCGGCTTTAATTGCCGCACACAGGTCCGTCCGAGGGGAAGTCGGCTGGTTGGAGCCGGCTTCCGAACCCGCTCTGCATTTCTGCGATTTTTACAGCCCCCCCAACGCACCCGCAATTTAAGTGTAAAATCACCTCAAAGAGTCTACAAAGGGATATAGACAGGTTAAGTGATTGATCAAGAAGGTGACAGATGGATTATAATGTGGGGAAATGTGAGGTTATTCACATTGGACAGAATATTTTTGTAAATGGTGAGCAACTGCTAAATTTTGGTGTTCAGAGAGATTTGGGTGTCCTCGTACAAGAAAGTTCGCATGCACCATAAGATGTTTTATAAATACATTAAGAGCAAGAGGATAACTAAGGAAAGAGTAGGGCCTTTTAGAGACCGAAAAGGTAACCTATGTGTGGAGGCGGAAGATGTTGGTATGGTTCTTAATGAATACTTTGCGTCTGTTTTCACAAAAGAGAGGGACGATGCAGAGATTGTAGTTAAGGAGGAGGAGTGTGAAATATTGGATGGGATAAACATAGTGAGAGAGGAAGTATTAAGAGGATTAACATATTTGAAAGTAAATAAATCGCCAGGCCCGGGTGAAATGTATCCCAGCTGTTAAAAGAAGCAAGGGAGGAAATAGCGGAGGCTCTGACCATCATTTTCCAATCCTCCCTGGCTACAGGCTTGGTGCCGGAGGATTGGAGAACTGCTAACCTCGTACTGTTGTTTAAAAAGGGAGCGAGGGATAGACCGAGTAATTACAGGCCAGTCAGTCTAACCTCAGTGGTAGGAAAATTATTGGAATCAATTCTGAGGGACAGGATAAACTGTCATTTAGAAAGGCACGGAGTAATCAAGGACAGTCAGCATGGATTTGTTAAGGGAAGGTCATGTCTGACGAACTTGATTGAATTTTTTGAAGAGGTAACAAGGAGGGTCGATGAGGGTAGTGCATTTGATGGATTTTAGCAAGGCTTTTGACAAGATCCCACATGGCAGACTGGTCAGAAAAGTAAAAGCCCATGGGATGCAAGGGAGAGTGGCAAGTTGGATCCAAAATTGGCTCAGTGGCAGGAAGCAAAGGGTAATGGTGGAGGGTGTTTTTGTGACTGGAAGGCTGTTTCCAGTGGGGTTCCGCAGGGCTCAGTGCTAGGTCCCTTGCTTTTTGTGATAGACCTAAATGTAGGGGGCATGATTAAGAAGTTTGCAGATGATACAAAAATTGGCCGTGTGGTTGATAGTGAGGAGGAAAGCTGTAGACTGCAGGAAGATATCAATGGACTGGTCAGGTGGGCAGAAAAGTGGCAAATGGAATTCAATCCGGAGAAGTGTGAGGTAATGCATTTTGGGAGGGCAAACAAGGCAAGGGAGTACACAATAAATGGGAGGATACTGAGAGGTGTAGGGGAACAGAGGGAACTTGGAGTGCATGTCCACAGATTCCTGAAGATAGCAGGACAGGTAGATAAGGTGGTTCAGAAGGCGTATGGGACACTTTCCTGTATTAGCCGAGGCATAGAATAGCAGAGGTAGAGTGGTAGAGGCAGAAACCCTCAACTCATTTAAAAAGTACTCGGATATGCACTTGAAGTTCCGTAACCTACAGGGCTACGGACCATGAGCTGGGAAGTGGGATTCGGCTGGATAGCTCTTATTTGGCCAGCACAGACACGATGGGCCAAATGGCCTCCTTCTGTGCCGTAACTTTCTATGATTTTACGATATGAGGTACAGCAAGCAATTAGGAAGGCAAATGGCATGTTGGCCTTCATTGCAAGGGGGTTGGAGTACAAGAGTAAGGAAGTCTTGCTACAATTGTACAGGGCTTTTGTGAGACCACACCTGGAGTACTGTGTACCGTTTTGCTCTCCTTATCTAAGGAAGGATTTACTTGCCTTGGAAGCAATACAACGAAGGTTCACTAGATTGATTCCTGGGATGAGAGGGTTGTCCTATGAGGAGAGATTGAGTAGAATGGGCCTTTACTCTCTAGATTTAGAAGAACAAGAGGTGATCTCATTGAAACATGTAAGATTCTGAGGGGGCTTGACAGGGTAGATGCTGAGAGGATGTTTCCCCTGGCTGGAGAGTCTAGAATTAGGGGGCATAATCGCAGGATAAGGGGCCGGCCGTTTAAGACTGAGATGAGGAGGAATTTCTTCACTCAGAGAGTTGTGAACCTTTGGAATTCTCTACCCCAGAGGGCTGTGGATGCTGAGTCATTGAATATATTCAAGGCTGAGATCGATGGACTTTTGGTGAATCAAGGGATATGGGGATCGGGCGGGAAAGTGGAGTTGAGGTCAAAGATCAGCCATGATCTGATTGAATGGCGGAGCAGGCTCGAGGGGCCGTATGGCCTACTCCTGCTCCTATTCCTTCTGTTCTTATGTTCTCACGGGCTTTGATGTGGTAATCGGCCATACATGCCCGCTGCCAACTGCACCGTTTAATCTTAGCGTCTAATACATGTGATCGAGTATGTAGAAGGTGATTGGAAGATCCCAGCACTCACCCCAAGGCACAGTAGAGCAGCGATGCTCTGTGTGTCTCTGGCCTGCTGGGAAGAGCTATTGGGAAGAGCTCACTGCGATGTCATTCTGTACAACAGCTGCAAATGAGAAAGGGTTGGGTTGTTTTTTAATTTGTTGCAATGGGGGTGAATGGGGCAGGATTTGCTCCATTTTGATTCTGTACAATGGGGGTGAATGGGGCAGGATTTGCTCCATTTTGATTCTGTACAATGAGGGTGAATGCGACGTTGCTGTTTGTGGGATCTTGCTGTGCGCAAATTGGCTGCCTCGTTTCAAATAAAAGCACTTTGTTGACTGTAAAACGCTCTGGGACGTCCTGAGGTTGTGAAAGGTGCTGTATAAATGCTAGTCCTTTCTTTATCTCCGATGCCATCTCGTGTAAGAGACAAGAAGTGGTTGCTATTTTCAACACTTTTCAAACAGCGTCCAACGTGTGTGAACTTTCTTCCCCCCCTCCACCCCCCAAACATACAAATATCCCCCTCCTCTCCTGAAGGTGCTTGTTCCTTGACTCATTACATGGCCATGCGGGGGCAGGCGGGAGGTGTTATAGCCGAGCCGTGTCCTGTGCTCGCCCGACGTCCGCTGCCATGGGTCGTCCAGCGGAGGGGGGGGCCACTGGATGATGATGGTGATGACGAGCGGGACACCTGGCAGATTATTCCTGCTCCTGAACCAAGAACTCCTCCTCCCCGGAGAGCAGGAGACCAGAGCTCTGGCCTCTGGGCGTTGCGTTGACCTCCAGAGGGGCGCTCGGGTCCAATGGGAGCGGAATGGTGACCAGAACCCACCAATCCCACCCCAAACCCGGACCTCCTGCTCGCGGGGTGGTGGGGGGGAGGGGGTGTGAGTCAGGTAGGGAGAGGGGCGAGGCCATGGAGGGATTCGAACACGCGGATGAGAATTGTAAAATCGAGGCTTCGGGGGACTGGGAGCCAATGTAGGTCAGCGAGCACGGGGGTGATAGAGAATATTGTGTCGAACGTGAGCAGTGAAGCACTGAGCAAATTGTTCCTTTTTTTTTAACGGGATCTTACCGTGCGCAAGATGGCTGCTGCGTTGGCCGACAGCTAAGTGCCCCTTCGTTGCCTGCGAAGCGCTTTGAGATGTCTCTCCGAGAGAGAAGTGACACGAGGCTGTGCACGTGCTGCCCTCCTTTTATAAATGGACGTGGTCGCTGTTATGTACGCGCCTGCCCCTTTAAGAGATTATTTCCTTTGCCGCTGCATGTACATTGTTTCTGAGCTCCTCACCGAGCTATTTAGAAATGTGTTTCAACCACTAGGTCACAGGAAGTAAAAGGCAGTGAGAGTGTGAGACGCTCGAAGGCCTGGGCTGTTTCAGTGACGCTGGGCCGTCAGGGCGCACCAGATGTTATTTGCGTTCCATGGGTTGATGCGACTCTGCGTTTTTCCTCCGCGCGACGATGCGCCTTAATTAGAGGCGCTAACACCGCGTTCAGTCAGCCCTCGCTCGACCATAACGCCTAACAGGCGGGCCAGCGGCGAGGGCTGCTGAGGCTATTCTTTGTCCTCGCTCAGCCGAGGCCGCTTCAGGAGACGAAAATAAAACTACCCCGAATCCACACACCGCGATGTTACATATCACATTCGGAGGAGTCTCAGAGGGCTCCATGTGATTAAATGTAGGGACTGCTGTTCTGAGGTTTGCGCTGCTGTACCTGACCCTGGGAGTGTTTGACGGGACAGTGTAGAGGGAGCTTTACTCTGTATCTAACCCGTGCTGTACCTGCCCTGGGAGTGTTTGATGGGACAGTGTAGAGGGAGCTTTACTCTGTATCTAACCCCGTGCTGTACCTGCCCTGGGAGTGTTTGATGGGACAGTGTAGAGGGAGCTTTACTCTGTATCTAACCCGTGCTGTACCTGACCTGGGAGTGTTTGATGGGACAGTGTAGAGGGAGCTTTACTCTGTATCTAACCCGTGCTGTACCTGCCCTGGGAGTGTTTGATGGGACAGTGTAGAGGGAGCTTTACTCTGTATCTAACCCGTGCTGTACCTGCCCTGGGAGTGTTTGATGGGACAGTGTAGAGGGAGCTTTACTCTGTATCTAACCCGTGCTGTACCTGCCCTGGGAGTGTTTGATGGGACAGTGTAGAGGGAGCTTTACTCTGTATCTAACCCGTGCTGTACCTGACCTGGGAGTGTTTGATGGGACAGTGTAGAGGGAGCTTTACTCTGTATCTAACCCGTGCTGTACCTGACCTGGGAGTGTTTGATGGGACAGTGTAGAGGGAGCTTTACTCTGTATCTAACCCGTGCTGTACCCGACCTGGGAATGTTTGATGGGACAGTGTAGAAGGCGCTTTACTCTGTATCTAACCCGTGCTGTATACCTGCCCTGGGAGTGTTTGATGGGACAGTGTGGAGGGAGCATCACTCTGTATCTAACCCACACAATGTATTGGGAGAGACGACACAGGGAGGAAAGATTCACAGAAAGAAGGGAATATAGAGTTGAAAACAGGAGGGGGAGATAGACAGAAAAAGAGAGACAATGAGAAAAAACTGTTTGAAAGAGAAACGGAGATGAAAAGAATGAAGGACGAGAGGATATTTGCAGAGACAATTACAGGAAGAGAGACCTTAATTTATTGATTGTGAGCAAAACCACAGAAAGACTCGTATTTATACAGCGCCTTTCACAACCTCAGCTTTACAGCCAATGAAATACTTTTGAAGTGTAGTCGTTGGTGTAATGTAGGAAACATGGCAGCCAATTTGCGCACAGCAAGATCCCACAAATAGCAATGTGATAATGACCAGATAATCTGCTTTAGCGTTATTGGTTGAGGGATAAATATGGGTCAGTATACCAGGGAGAACTCCCCTGCTCTTCTTTGACTGGTGTCATGGTCTCCTTATCTCAGGAAGGATGCCCTTGCCATGGAGGGAGTGCAACGAAGGTTTTCCAGACTGATTCTCGGGATGGCAGGACTGACGTATGAGGAGAGATTGGGTCGACTAGGCCTATGTTTACGAGAGTTTAGAAGAATGAGAGGTGATCTCATCGAAACATATAAAATTCTAACAGGACTAGACAGACAAGATACAGGGAGGATGTTCCCGATGGCTGGGGAGTCCAGAACCAGGGGTCACAGTCTCAGGATACGGGGTATGCCATTTAGAAGCGAGATGAGGAGAAATTTCTTCACTCAGAGGGTGGTGAACCTGTAGAATTCTCTACCCCAGAAGGCAGTGGAGGCCAAGTCATTAGATGTGTTCAAGAAGGAGATAGATATATTTCTTAATGCTAAAGGGATCAAGGGATATGGGGAAAAAGCGGGAACAGGGTACAGAGTTAGACGATCAGCCATGATCATTTTGAATGGCGGAGCAGGCCCGAAGGGCTGAATGGCCTACTCTTGCTCCTATTGTCTATATTTCTATGAGGGACTTCGGTTACGTGGATAGACTGGAGAAGCTGGGGTTGTTCTCCTTAGAGCAGAGAAGGTTGAGAGGAGATTTGATAGAGGTGTTCAAAATCATGAGGGGTTTAGATAAAGTAAATAAAGTGAAACTGTTCCCATTGGCGGAAGGGTTGAGAACCAGAGGACACAGATTTAAGGTGATTGGCAAAAGAACCAAAGGCGACATGAGGAAAAACTTTTTTACGCAGCGAGTGGTTATGATCTGGAATGCACTGCCCGAGGGGGTGGTGGAGGCAGATTCAATCATGGCCTTCAAAAGGGAATTGGATAAATATTTGAAGGGGAAAAATTTACAGGGCAACAAGGCTAACTGGATTGCTCTTACAAAGAGCCAGCATGGGCTCAATGGGCCGAGTGGCCTCCTTCTGTGCTGTAACTATTCTATTTCTATCTGAAAGACTCCAGTCTCTGAAGTCAGACTTGAACCCATGACTTTCTGACTCAGAGGCAAGAGCGCTGCCCACCGAGCCACAGCTGACGGAAGACGTATGAAAGTTGTGATATTTGAAAGCTTAATGTGTTTGTGTGAAATTCTTTGGCCGATATTTCAATACAGTTGTTTACCCATCTGTTTGGAGTAGATTAATACCTCCCTGAAGATAACAAAAAGGGGAATCTCATACAAAGGCATCAAATGTTCGTCCACTGCTGTCGGGGTTGGGGAGGGAGGGGGTAATATTTCCTTATATGTCAATGGAAAGGACAAATCGGGAGAGGTGTATAACGGGGGTTAAAATTAACCCCCACAGTAATTTCTGGGCTCTGATTTGGGGAAATCCAGGTACTAAGTGCAATGTCACCACCTGCTGGCAAGAAAGGAATATGACACGACAACAAAAAAATGGACTTTGGGCAAATTGGCTGTTGTTTGTATCGCGAGCATGTGATCAAGCAACGGAAACGGGTACCTGAGGGTGGTTTATGGGCGGCTGCTGTGTTCAGGCGCTCGCTGGCATTGGGGGAAGGGGGGACTGAGGCGCACCGCGCAAGGGCGCGGGGTCAAAGACCAGGGGCACAGGTTAAAGTCAAGATGTGTCAAAATAAGACATCCAGGCAACATTTATTTGAGCGAGATGGCGGTGGTTTGTATTCCCTTGAATCTAGAAGATTGAGGGGTGATCTGATTGAACTGTGAGAAGGATTCGGTAGGGTAGATACGGAGAAACTATCATTTCCTCGGGTGGGGGAATCGAGAACGAGGGGACCTAATCTTAAAATTGGAGCCAGGCCATGCGGGAGCGAAATCAGGAAGCACTTTTTCACACAATGGGTAGTGGAAATCTGGAACTGTCCCCCGCAACCCCCCCACAACAAAAGGCAGTGAATGCTGGGGGACGTTTGGAGCTTTCAAGACTGAGATCAATAGATTTTTGTTGGGTAAGGGATATGGAGCACTTGTGGGGGAGGCTATAACTAGGGGGCCATCAGTACAAGAGAGTCACTAATAAATCCAATAGGGAATTCGGGAGAAGCTTCTTTACCCAGAGAGTGGTGAGAATGTGGAACTCGCTACCAGAGGGAGTAGTTGAGACGAATAGCGTAGATACATTTAGGGGGAAGCTGGATAAACACACGAAGGAGAAAGGAATGGAAGGATATGCTGATAGGATGAGAGGAGGCTCGTGTGGAGCATAAACACCAGCATCGACCTGTTGGGCCGAATGGCCTGTTTCTGTGATGTACATTCTAAGTAATTCTATGTAAAATGGCGGGTATATGGAGTTGAGGTGCAGATCAGCCATGATCAGATTGAATGGTGGAACAGATTCGAGGGGCTGAATGGCCCACTCCTGTTCCTATGGACTTTGGCTGTTTCCTAATAATCGGTGAAGTTCCTCGTGACTCAGTACCTGATCGTCTGATATGTTTCCCTGAAGGGCAAATTGGAGAACTCGGTGCTTTTCCTTGAGAAGAAGCTGGAGGAGTATCGTGGGGCGCAGTCCGATCAAGAGTTCAAGATCTCTGAGACTCTGGTGAGCCCTTTCTCTGGTACGACAGGTACACACAGTTACGAGAATAAGTCCTCGGTTTTAAAATTCTCTTCTTCATCTTCAAATCCCTCCATGGCCTCCCTCCCCCTCTCTGTAACCTCTTCCAGCCCTACAACCCTCCGAGATCTCTGCGCCCCTCCAATTCTGGCCTCTTGCGCATCCCCGATTTCCTTCACTCCACCATTGGCGGCCGTGCCTTCAGCTGCCGAGGGCCCTAAGCTCTGGAATTCCCTCCCTAAACCTCTCTACCTCCCTCTCTTCCTTTTAAGACCCTCCTTAAAACCTACCTCTTTGACCAAGCTTTTGGTGGCTTGTCCTAATAAGACATTTGGGCAACATTTATTTTAGTAAGCTGCCGACGGCTTGTATTCCCTTGAGTGTAGGGGATTGAGGGGGTGATCTGATCGAGGTGTTTAAAAGGAATTGATAGAGTCGATACGGAGAAACTATTTCCTCTGGTGGGGGGGGGAGAATCAAGAACGAGGTGAACGCAATCTTAAAATTAGAGCCAGGCTGTTCAGGAGCAAAATAAGAAAGCATTTTTTTTCACACAAAGGTTAGTGGAGTATCCTGGATGGAGGTCAAATGGTTCAAACCCTACATCTTCTGACTCAGAGGCAGGGATGCTATCACTCAGTACAGTAGTGGGAAGATAGTAGGGTTGGTGTTGAGGAAGGAAGAGATAAAATGGGCTGAAAGGCCTTCGTCCGTTTGCACCCTGCGACTGTTAACGTTCCATCTCCACCCCCTACCCACCCTCATCTTGAATCCAATGTTCTAGGAGCTGGTAGAGAGTCTCCAGGAGAACGTTGAAGCTGAATTTGCCAAATTGCACCAGTTCCTGCAGAGGCAGGAGGGCGCCCTGACCGAGAAACTAAGGAGGGAATCCGAGAACCTGGTGCACTCGCTGGAGGGAAGCTTCAAACTGATCTCCAAGAAGAGCAGTTCCATCGAGAAGTTCATCGCTGAGATACGCTCGCTGATCGACACGGAGGACCGAAGCAGACTCCTGACGGTGAGGAGAGCTTCATTCTGCACCCGGGCAGCTCCTTTTAAAAAAAAATAATTAATTCTCGGGATGTGGGCCGGGCCTGCATTTATTGTCCTGGAGAAGGGTGGTGGTGCTGGTGGGTGGGCCGTCTTCTAGTATCGCTGCAGTCCATGTGTGAAGGCGGTCCCACTGGCGTTGGGGGGTAATCTCTCAGTGGCGTTGGGGGGTAATCTCTCAGTGGCGTTGGGGGTAATCTCTCAGTGGCGTTGGGGGTAATCTCTCAGTGGCGTTGGGGGTAATCTCGCAGTGGCGTTGGGGGTAATCTCGCAGTGGCGTTGGGGGTAATCTCGCAGTGGCGTTGGGGGTAATCTCGCAGTGGCGTTGGGGGGTAATCTCGCAGTGGCGTTGGGGGTAATCTCGCAGTGGCGTTGGGGGTAATCTCGCAGTGGCGTTGGGGGTAATCTCGCAGTGGCGTTGGGGGTAATCTCTCAGTGGCGTTGGGGGTAATCTCGCAGTGGCGTTGGGGGGTAATCTCTCAGTGGCGTTGGGGGTAATCTCGCAGTGGCGTTGGGGGGTAATCTCGCAGTGGCGTTGGGGGTAATCTCGCAGTGGCGTTGGGGGTAATCTCGCAGTGGCGTTGGGGGTAATCTCGCAGTGGCGTTGGGGGGTAATCTCTCAGTGGCGTTGGGGGTAATCTCTCAGTGGCGTTGGGGGTAATCTCGCAGTGGCGTTGGGGGGTAATCTCTCAGTGGCGTTGGGGGTAATCTCTCAGTGCTTTTGGGGGTAATCTCACAGTGGCGTTGGGGGTAATCTCTCAGTGCTTTTGGGGGTAATCTCTCAGTGGCGTTGGGGGTAATCTCTCAGTGCTTTTGGGGGTAATCTCACAGTGGCGTTGGGGGGTAATCTCTCAGTGGCGTTGGGGGGTAATCTCTCAGTGGCGTTGGGGGGTAATCTCGCAGTGGCGTTGGGGGGTAATCTCTCAGTGGCGTTGGGGGTAATCTCGCAGTGGCGTTGGGGGGTAATCTCGCAGTGGCGTTGGGGGTAATCTCGCAGTGGCGTTGGGGGTAATCTCTCAGTGCTTTTGGGGGTAATCTCATGCTAGTAGAGGAGGCTCAAGGGGCCGCATGGCCTGCTCCTGCTCCTATTTCTTATAAAACCACCATAACCCAGAGAGCTGGGAAGGGGTTAGAGAGACCCTGTAACACTGTCATTATAGGTGTGGAATTAAATGTTTCTCCCCCCACCCCCCGCCCCCCCCCCCCCCAGATATAAATCTGGGGTTCGGTTACAAGGATGGTGGGAGGTTTTCCGTGAACGTTTCCCTGGTGTGTTATTGGCGTACCTGTGGCAATGCCGAACCCTTTCGCCGGAGCCAGTGCCCCCCCCCCGGTGGAGGCCGGATCAGCTTCACCCAGCGCACGGGTCACTGTCCCGAGCCCCCGGATCCCGAGGCAGGTTAAACGGCTCCTGAATTTGCTGAGGGAGCGGAGGAGCCAAAGAGGGAATTTCCAACAATTGAGATCTGGGTGAAATTCTGCCCCAGCCCCTCTGTGCTGTAAATATCTGTTGGTTTGAGTTTCGCCTTGTCTGCTATTTAAAGAAAGTCGTTTGGTTTATTTATTGTGATTTTACTTATTTTTAAATTTAGGATATCAAGTGTGTCCTTCAAAGGTAGGTAATCCCGAACAACACCCGTCCACATTAAACCACAGGGGCATCGTTAATCCTGAATCTCCAGATTCAGTGAGTGAGTGCGTGAGAGTGCGAGTGAGTGTGTGTAAGTGTGTGTGTGTGAGCGAGTGAGTGTGTGTAAGTGTGTGTGTGTGAGCGAGTGAGTGTGTGTAAGTGTGTGTGAGTGTGTGTAAGTGTGTGAGCGAGTGAGTGTGTGTGAGTGTGTGAGCGAGTGTGTGTGTGTAAGTGTGTGTAAGTGTGTGTGTGTGTATGTGAGTGTGTGAGCGAGTGAGTGTGTGTAAGTGTGTGTGTGTGTGTGTGTGTAAGTGTGTGAGCGAGTGAGTGTGTGTAAGTGTGTGTGTGTGTGTGTGTAAGTGTGTGAGCGAGCGAGTGTGTGTATACTCAGGTGAGGATAGGATTGGGTTCAGCTGCCATTCTCTCCAAGATTGAATACCCCACTGACACTCTGGGCTCAGACCAGTAGAATGGCCACAGGTGAGGTACCCTGGGGGTGGGTGTGGGGGTGAGGTACCCTGGGGGTGGGGGTGGGGGTGAGGTACCCTGGGGGTGGGGGTGGGGATGGGGGTGGGCGGGGTGAGGTATCCTGGGGGTGGGGGTGGGGATGGGGGTGGGCGGGGTGGGGTACCCTGGGGGTGGGGATGGGGTTGGGGGTGGGCGGGGTGAGGTACCCTGGGGGTGGGGATGGGGGTGGGCGGGGTGGGGTACCCTGGGGGTGGGGATGGGGTTGGGGGTGGGCGGGGTGAGGTACCCTGGGGGTGGGGATGGGGGTGGGCGGGGTGGGGTACCCTGGGGGTGCGGATGGGGTTGAGGTACCCTGGGGGTGGGGGTGGGGGAGCGATGTACCCTGGGGGTGGGGGTGGGGGAGCGATGTACCCTGGGGGTGGGGGAGCGATGTACCCTGGGGGTGGGGGTGGGGGAGCGATGTACCCTGGGGGTGGGGGTGGGGGAGCGATGTACCCTGGGGGTGGGGGAGCGATGTACCCTGGGGGTGGGGGTGCGATGTACCCTGGGGGTGGGGGAGCGATGTACCCTGGGGGTGGGGGAGCGATGTACCCTGGGGGTGGCCAAGTGTCCGGGAATCCTACCCCAGGAATGAGCCAGGGCCACAGTGTGTGAGGGGAGTGTTTGGGGGCCGGGACCTGCTTTCATGATGTGAACACAAACCGGTTGAACTGTGGGTGATATTATTTCCCCTGTTCATCCATCCCTGTGACAGTCCCTGCTCGCTGTCGGAACAATGGCGATAAAATCTGATCAACACCTGTACAGGTGAGACTGTTACCGAGACAGCGTCAGCAGGAGCCCCTCTCTTCCCCTCACCCACCCCCACACTTACACACACACACTCTCACACTCACACTCACACTCTCACACACTCACACTCACACTCTCACACACAAACTCACACACTCTCTCACACACACTCTCACACACACTCCCTCTCACACTCCCTCTCACACTCTCTCACTCTCTCACACACACTCTCTCACACACTCCCTCTCACACTCTCTCACACACTCTCACACACTCCCTCTCACACACTCTCACACACTCTCTCACACTCTCTCACACACTCTCACACACTCCCTCTCACACTCTCTCACACACTCTCACACACTCTCACACACTCCCTCTCACACTCTCACACACTCCCTCTCATACTCTCTCACACTCCCTCTCACACTCTCTCACACACTCTCACACACTCCCTCTCACACTCTCTAACACATTCTCACACACTCCCTCTCACACTCTCTCACACTCCCTCTCACACTCCCTCTCACACTCTCTCACACACACTCTCACACACTCCCTCTCACACTCTCACACTCTCTCACACACTCTCACACACTCACTCTCACACACTCTCACACTCTCACACACTCCCTCTCACACTCTCTCACACACTCTCACACACTCCCTCTCACACACTCTCACACACTCTCTCACACACTCCCTCTCACACACTCTCACACACTCTCTCACACACTCCCTCTCACACACTCCCTCTCTCACACTCTCTCACACACTCTCACACACTCCCTCTCACACACTCTCACACACTCTCTCACACACTCTCTCACACACTCCCTCTCACACACTCTCACACACTCACTCTCACACACTCTCACACTCTCACACACTCCCTCTCACACTCTCTCACACACTCTCACACACTCCCTCTCACACTCTCTCACACACTCTCACACACTCCCTCTCACACACTCCCTCTCACACTCTCTCACACACTCCCTCTCACACACTCCCTCTCACACTCTCTCACACACTCCCTCTCACACACTCTCACACACTCCCTCTCACACACTCTCACACACTCTCACACAGTCCCTCTCACACTCTCTAACACACTCTCACACTCTCTCACACACTCCCTCTCACACTCTCACACACTCCCTCTCACACTCTCTCACACACTCCCTCTCACACTCTCTCACACTCCCTCTCACACTCTCTCACACACTCCCTCTCACACTCTCACACACTCCCTCTCACACTCTCTCACACACTCCCTCTCACACTCTCACACACTCACTCTCACACACTCTCACACACTCCCTCTCACACTCTCTCACACACTCTCACACAGTCCCTCTCACACTCTCTAACACACTCTCACACACTCCCTCTCACACTCTCTCACACTCCCTCTCACACTCTCTCACACACTCCCTCTCACACTCTCACACTCTCTCACACACTCTCACACACTCCCTCTCACACTCTCTCACACACTCTCACACACTCTCACACACTCCCTCTCACACTCTCTCACACACTCTCACACACTCACTCTCACACACTCCCTCTCACACACTCCCTCTCACACTCTCTCACACACTCACTC